>NC_061513.1:131739812-132039812 GCF_022539505.1 Lolium rigidum
TACCGTGGTATGTGGTCTCTTATGAACTCATTCATATGCTTGCAAGACATTAGACGACATTCCACCGAGAGGGCCCGAGTATATCTATCCATCATCGGGATGGACAAATCCCACCGTTGATCCATATGCCTCAACTCATACTTTCGGATACTTAATCCCACCTTTATAGCCACCCATTTACGCGAGTGGTGTTTGGTGTAATCAAAGTACCTTTCCGGTATAAGTGATTTACATGATCTCATGGTCATAAGGACTAGGTAACTATGTATCGAAAGCTTATAGCAAATAACTTAATGACGAGATCTTATGCTACGCTTAATTGGGTGTGTCCATTACATCATTCATACAATGACATAACCTTGTTATTAATAACATCCAATGTTCATGATTATGAAACTAATCATCCATTAATCAACAAGCTAGTTTAAGAGGCATACTAGGGACTTCTTGTTTGTCTACATATCACACATGTACTAATGTTTCGGTTAATACAATTATAGCATGATATATAAACATTTATCATAAACATAAAGATATAAATAATAACCACTTTATTATTGCCTCTAGGGCATATCTCCTTCAAACCGTGCATTGATTCCTACATACTTGCATATTGCACTTGTTATATTACTTTACATTGACAATTATCCATGAGATATACATGTTACAAGTTGAAAGCAACCGCTGAAACTTAATCTTCCTTTATGTTGCTTCAATGCCTGTACTTTGAATTATTGCTTTATGAGTTAACTCTTATGCAAGACTTATTGATGCTTGTCTTGAAGTACTATTCATGAAAAGTCTTTGTTATATGATTCATTTACTCATTGCATTACCATTGTTTTGATCGCTGCATTCATTACATGCTTACAATAGTATGATCAAGGTTATGATGGCATGTCACTCCAGAAATTATCTTTGTTATCGTTTACCTGCTCGGGACGAGCAGAAACTAAGCTTGGGGATGCTGATACGTCTCCGACGTATCGATAATTTCTTATGTTCCATGCCACATTATTGATGATATCTACATGTTATATGCAAATTTTATGTCATATTTATGATTTTTCCGGAACTAACCTATTGACGAGATGCCGAAGGGCCAGCTGTCTGCTTTTCGCTGTTTTTGGTTTCAGAAATCCTAGTAAGGAAATATTCTCGGAATCGGACGAAATCAACGCCCAGCATCTTAGAATCCCCGGAAGCATCCAGAACACGCGAGAGTCACCAGAGGGGAGGCCTGGTGGGCCCAGGAGGTAGGCCGGCGTGGCCCAGGCCCTGGCCGCGCCGCCTTATGGTGTCACCGCCTCTTCGACCCTCTGACGCCGCCTCTTCGCCCATTTAAGCCCCCTCGACCTAAAACCTCGACACGGAAAAGCCATGGTACGAGAAACCTTCCAGAGCCGCCGCCATCGCGAAGCCAAGATCTGGGGGACAGGAGTCTCTATTCCGGCACGTCGCCGGGACAGGGAAGTGCCCCCGGAAGGCTTCTCCATCGACACCGCTGCCATCTCCACCGCCATCTTCATCACCGCTGCTATCTCCCATGAGGAGGGAGTAGTTCTCCATCGAGGCTCGGGGCTGTACCGGTAGCTATGTGGTTAATCTCTCTCCTATGTACTTCAATACAATGATATCATGAGCTGCCTTACATGATTGAGATTCATATGAGTTTTGTATCACTATTCATCTATGTGCTACTCTAGTGATGTTATTAAAGTACTCTATTCCTCCTGCATGGTGTAAAGGTGGCAGTGTGTGCATCATGTAGTACTTGGCGTAGTTTATGATTGTGATCTCTTGTAGATTATGAAGTTAACTATTACTATGATGGTATTGATGTGATCTATTTGGTCATGTTGATCTATCTTGCACTCTAAGGTTATTTAAATATGAACATTGAATATTGTGGAGCTTGTTAACTCTGGCATTGAGGGTTCGTGTAATCCTACGCAATGGTGTTCATCATCCAACAAGAGGGTGTAGAGTCTAGCATTTATCTATTATGTTATGTGATCAATGTTGAGAGTGTCCACTAGTGAAAGTATGATCCCTAGGCCTTGTTCCTAAATACTGCTATCGCTGCTTGTTTACTGTTCTACTGCATTTGTACTGTCCGCAATATTACCACCATCAACTACATGCCAGCAAGCACTTTTCTGGCACTGTTACTACTGCTCATACTTATTCATACCACCTGTATTTCACTATCTCTTCGCCGAACTAGTGCACCTATTAGGTGTGTTGGGGACACAAGAGACTTCTAGCTTTGTGGTTGCAGGGTTGCTTGAGAGGGATATCTTTGACCTCTTCCTCCATGAGATCGATAAACCTTGGGTGATCCACTTAAGGGAAACTTGCTGCTGTTCTACAAACCTCTGCTCTTGGAGGCCCAACACTGTCTACAAGAATATAAGCTCCCGTAGACATCAGGCACCAGGGCGCCCTCCCCATAGGCCGGCGCGGCCATGGGCCTGCCCGCGCGGCCACGTGGTGTGGGGCCCCTGGGCCTCCCCTCCGGGTCTCCTTCGGTGTCCTGGTCCGTCTCGGTGAATTATGATGTTTGGTCTTCGTTTCGTCGAATTCCGAGAATATTGCCCGAACAGCCTTTCTGGAACCAAAAACAGCAGAAAACAGGAACTGGCACTGTGGCATCTTGTTAATAGGTTAGTTCCGGAAAATGCATGAAATCATCATAAAGCGCAAGCAAAACATGTAAGTATTGTCATAAAACAAGCATGGAATGTCAGAAATTATGGATACGTTGGAGACGTATCAAAAATCAATGGAAATCTATTTTGCTTGATGATTGATGTCAAAACTTTTATTTTCAGTTGATATTTGATAACTACACTTCAACTCCTTGTCCCTCCGATGTATTTCCTGCTTCCTCCTACTCGAAGAAAACGCCTGTTGATAATGAGTTTTTGAAGATTCTTCGATAAGGGTTCAGCACAAGACTTGGAAGAACTTCGTCAATAGCTTCAGTATATGAAGAAGCAAACACTTATAATAATGGACCAGTCTCGAAAATCATCCGAAAAGGAGAAAGTTGCGCTACAGCAGGCCCAGGAGGCCATAGCTGCCTAAGAAACCGCCGTTGCTGAAGCTGCGCAAGCTACCTCCCGAGAAAATTTTATGCTCGAGTTGATGACTGAAGCAAGTTTGGAACTAGCAGGTATGCTTCTTAAACCAAAACTTCCTCTGTTTTTTCCTTGTTTCCTCCTTTGAAATTCTTGTGCTGTCACCAAATAGGTTCCTTTCTAGATACTGCTGCCGAAGACCAACGGGTGGACACAAGGACAAATTTCCTTGTTAATCTTTCACTTGACCATGTCTCTCTTTTCTGGGCTACTCCGGAACGCACCCGACAAATTGTCAGATTCCAGGACCGCTCTTGTCAAGTTCGTGAGTTCCTCGATTTCTGTACAAGAACCATGTCTCTAGTTTATAGTACCATGTTTCCTCGGAACAAAATACCGGACACTCTTCCTGCTCTGATGGAGAAGTTTCAGGATGCCCCTCGTATCCATAATTTTGTGCGGGCTCAGCTATCTGCTGGGGCAAGATTTGCCATGATTATGATACAAATCTGCTACCCGAAATTGGATCTGACAAAAATTGTCACCAAGTGTCTGGCCAAGCAAACGAAGCGAAAGACGAACATTGACAAAATCAATGATATTGTAACTCCTGTAGCTGAATAAATGATGGATGAACTTCTTCGGATGGACTCGGAATTCTTTGTAAAAGGTAGCTATGCGGAACATAAGACTGGTGCTGCAAACAACAAAGGTGTAACCATAGATGATATATTAGGTAGCAACTGAGTTGTACTATATTGTGGGAATTTATATATTTTTTTGTGTCGAATTTTCCTTGATGATGAAGTTATCTATATTGTATGATGTAATCTATATTGTAAATCCCCTGGGCCTTTGGCCAGAGCTTGAGCTATGTTTTATGCCCCGATGAATTTACTATTTTGCAAGAGTATATTTTTTTGTCGCCATGGGTTATGAGCCCCCGAGCCTGTCAATGAAAAAAAGATGTATGTCACCAATATCTTTTACTATATTGCAGCACCGCGAGCCCGCCTCATTAAAAACCTTCCAGCCCCACTCGGTGCCCTGAAAGGAAAAGAGTGCGTCTGAAAACTCGCGGGCGTTTCAGTACATTGTATTTTTACAAGGAGGACTATATTTCGACTCTAGGCGTAAATACGCCTTAGCTGCACCACGTTCCAGGGGTTTTGCTCGGGAACCCCCGTCTTCTTGTCCTTTATCCTGTACGTTCCTCCTTCGATTACTTCTGTGATGATGTAAGGGCCAAGCCACGGCGACTCGAGTTTTTCAGTGCTTTTTTGATTGAGTCGTAGAACTAAGTCTCCAACCTGAAAGGATCTTGGTCGCAAACATCGACTGTGGTAGTTTTTCAAGTCTTGCTGGTACTTAGTGACCCGTGATAATACTTCATCTCGAGCTTCATCAAGTGCGTCGACATCGTCTTCTAATGCTTTTCTGGAAGCTTCTTCATCGTATTCCGTGACTCTTGGAGAATCATGCTCTATTTCTATCGGCAGTACTGCCTCGGCTCCATGGACCAGAAAAATGGAGTCTCCTGTGTCGCTGTATTTGGTGTTGTTCGAATACTCCATAATACACTCGGCAACTCTTCTGGCCAAGTATGTCGAGCTTTTTCCAATGGTCCTAACAAGCGCTTCTTGATACCGTTGCAGATGAACCATTGGCTTTCTCGACTTGACCATTGGTCTGCGGGTGCCCAACTGACGCGAAGTGCAATTTGATGCCTACCTCTGCACAGTATGCCTTGAATTCCTTGGATGTAAAATTACTGCCATTGTCCATGACGATGCTATGAGGTACTCCAAACCGAAAGACAATGATTTTCATGAACTTGATTGCCGACGCTGCGTCTGGTGAATTTATCGGCTTTGCTTCTATCCACTTGGTGAATTTGTCGACAGCGACGAGCATATACTCGTATCCTCCTAGCGAGGCTTTGTGTAACTTCCCCACCATATCGAGGCCCCATTGAGCAAAGGGCCAAGACAACGGTATTGGCATCAACTCTGCTGCCAGAGAATGAGGCTTCGCGGCATATCTCTGGCACGCGTCGCAAGTTCGTACTATCTCCTTCGCATCCTCGATTGCTGTCAACCAATAAAATCCTGCTCTGAAAACCTTGGCCGCGATAGCTCGACTGCTTGCGTGATGACCACATATTCCCTCGTGTACGTCCTTCAGAATTATCCTTCCTTCTTTGGATGTGACGCACCTTTGTAACACACCCGAGATGCTTCGCTTGTACAGCTCCCCTTTGACCACAGTAAAGGCTTTAGATCGTCTAATGACTCGCCTTGCTTCAACTGGGTCGTCGGGTATTTCTTTCCTTAAGATGTACGATATGTACGCTTGCATCCATGGAATCTGCACCATCATCACTAGTTCCTGTTCCTCTTCTTCTTCTAGTGCTTCTATAGGAGCCCTCGAGGTTTTCTCATCCTTTTGCTTCTTCTGTTCTTTCTTCGGCTTTGTAGATCTCTCGGCTATCTCTTCCCAGAACACGCCTGGTGGAATTGCGAGGCACTGTGACCCGATGTTTGCAAGAACATCGACTTCATCATTGCTCAGCCTGCTGATGTGATTTACTTCGCATCCATCAAATAGCTTCTCTAGCTCGTTGTACACTTCTTTGTATGCTACCATGCTATCATTGACTGCATCACATTGATTCATGACTTGCTGAGCCACCAATTGTGAGTCGCCAAATATTTTTAGTCGAGTTGCACCACAAGCCTTCGCCATCTTCATCCCATGTATAAGAGCTTCGTATTCTGCCCCATTGTTAGACGCGTTTGGAAACGTCATTCGTAAGACATACTTTAATTTGTCGCCTTCAGGTGATATTAGTATCACGCCTGCTCCAGCTCCCTCTAATCTCTTGGACCCATCAAAGTTCGTAGTCCAGGTTCTCGATAGATCCGGGGGTCCTGTATTTTGTAGCTCCATCCACTCTGCAATGAAATCTGGTAGAATTTGCGACTTTATTGCCTTTCTTTTTTCATACGTGATGTCACGAGGGGAAAGTTTTATTCCCCAAAGGGAGACACGACCCGTAGCTTCTGGATTGTTTAGTATGTTGGATGAAGGCTCCTCGTTGACCACTATTATCGGATGCGCCGAAAAATAGTGCCGCAATTTTCTTGCGGTTGTAAACACTCCATATGCTAGCTTCTGGTACTGTGGGTACCGCTTTTTTGAAGGCGATAAAACTTCACTGATGAAATATACCGGCCTCTACACTCCATGGAGTTTTCCTTCCTCTTCTTTTTCGACAACAAGTGCCGTGCTGACCACCTGAGGTGTGGCTGCAATGTATAACAGGAGGGGTGTAACACCTCAAATTTCAAAATAAAGAGAAAATGAATCTTCTTTTTCCAAAAATGAGAACCAACAAAAACTTTTCTTAAATAGAGTGCTATGCTTAGTGCTCCTAGCTAATATTTGTGTTTTGCCATGATAAGTGTTATTATGCTTGTGTGATACACCCTAAAACCCTAGAGTGATCAAGTGAAGATCACAAACCAAATAAAATTAAAAGAGAAAGAAATCAAATAAGAAAAACCTTAAACCCTAACCTTCTCAAAAATCAAAGTGATCTATTTTGAGAAACTTAAATTAAAGAAAAAGCCATATGTGGGCCTATAGCCTTAATATGTAAATCTTGAACCCTACCTTTTCTTATTTTGCTAAATGGTGGTGAACCATTGCAAAACTTATTAAACCCTAAACCACATCCCTCTTGTCATCAATCTTTGAGAAATAAAATAAAAAGGAAAATCTTATTTAAGAAAGAGGCATATATGCCTATGGCTATTTTGTAAAACTTTACCCTAGGCCTTTCTACTTCATTTAGAGGAATGGAAAACCTTCTTAAACCTTATCTAGTACTTCTCCAACCCAATCCAAAATGAAACAAAAGATTGTTAAAAAGAAAGTAATAATGCCATAGAGGCATATGAGAGCAAAATATCAAATTTGTGAAATTGAGGATCTTGACCCTAAGACTTGAAATTGAATGGTTGGATCACTCCTATATACCATTTCAACTCTCAACAACATCATTTGGGTCAAGCCTAGTCAAATTAAAAATCAAATGCCACATATGCATAGAGGCATATGTGACACATAGCCATTTTCACCAATTCTTGTCCTATGCACTTCTACCCTAACCAAATGGTGTGAAACCATCTCTGAACCTAATCTAACCCTAAATTGACCCTCAACCTTGCTCAAGTAAAGCAAGGGGAGCACCTTACAAGAATAAGAAAAATTGACATGTCACCTCTCATGCATTATGGCTAATCTTACAAATCTTTGAGCAAGACCATTTGAAATGGTTTCAATGGTTTGAAAATGTTTCTAAACTAATAAGAATCACATTAGAGTCAAGAAAAGTCAAATCAAATGGAGAGAAATCAAATAGTGAGATAACTCCATTTTTCACTCACATACACCTTGAGCCAAATTATCCAATCTTGACCTAGCCACCTCCATTGCCTCAAAATGGTTGGAACCTTTCACCTAACTCAATCTAACACCAAATAAACCTCACTCTTGTCAAATTGAAGCAAAGAGGAATAAAAGAATAAAAGGGAGAAAATCACAAAACCCTCACATATGGCTTATGCCATTTTTATAAATTTTGACCCTAGACCATTTTGGCCTTCACCATTAGTTGTATAATGTTACTAAACACTTATTACAACTTTTGAAATCCAAGAAAACCAATTCCAACCAAATTCAAACTCAATTGGGGATCACATGTGATATTGGTCAAATCTGCCAATTATAGCATGATCACTACTTTGAGCCCTTGCCATTCAATTTTCTCAAACCAACTCTTGCTAACTCTTTGCACCATTTCAAAGTCAACATCAAGGTGAACACTTTTTGTAAAGACCCCCTGGCCAAAATCATTTTTGATCATTTGCTATGCTCATGCAAAGTTGCAACTTTCAATTAAGTGGAACAATCTCCCACTTAGTGAACTTTGCAATATTTTGCTTTTCTAAATTTCACCACCACCTCTCTTTGCCTCTGGTCATTTAGAACCAAACCAAACCCACACAATTCAAGTTGGCCAACTATTTGAATCAAACCAAATTTGGACAAAATTGATGAAATACAAATAGGGAACTATGCCAACACTATTTTAAATAGTGTCCTAGCTAACCCTATTACCCCAAAACACTCTCTCTGGTTCCCTTGACCACTCTCACCCTAGCACACCCACAGGAACCCTAGGGGAGAGGCTAGCCGGCCATGGACATGGCCATGTCACCCCCATGCCGGCCATGTTCCTCTCTTTCTTCTCCCCTTCACTCACCACCCTGGCCACCTCGCCATAGCTCGCCACCTCTCTCTCCTACACCACCTAGCACCGGCCAAATCGACAGGAACGCGGTGACCACGCCGCACCACGCGCGCCCAAAACCCCACAGCATGCCGCTCGTGTCGCACGAGTGCACGCGCGGGCACGTTCTGGACACACGCAGTGCCGCCGCTACACACACGCCCTGGCCCCCCTCTCAGCACCCCGATCATCGCCGCCGTGACCAGAACCCGCCAGACACGCGCCGTGCCTCGCGCAAGCGCCGTAGCCGTCGACACCGTCGCCGTTTTCCCGCGAACGCCGCCGCAGACCTGGACGCAATGCGTCGCCACCAGACCGTCCCCCACCTAGCTAGCAAGCGTCCTAGCACCGCCTCGACGTCACCTAGCTAGCGCCTACCCTCGCCTACCCCATCTCCTCGCCGGAGCCGCCGCGCATGTCGTCACCCTCGCCGCACCTTCACGGCCACCTCGCGCCGCTATAAAAGGACAGCTCCTCCTCCTCCATTTCTCACACCAGCTCAACTCCCTCCTCTCCCTGATCTTCCTCGACCTCTTCCCCTCGTTGATTAGCCACCGGAGCCGCCCAATCGAACGCCGGAGCCCGCGGCGGACCTGAGATCGCCGCCGTCGATTCAGGCCACCATTCGAGCCGCCGTCTGCGCCACCTGCTTCCTCGTCGTCGACAACGCCGTCCTGCGCCGCTGCTGATCCTCGCCGGAGTCCCAGCTCGCCGCCGACCCCCTACCTCCGCCGCGGCAGCAAGCCCCTCCCCTCGACGGAGACGACGAGCCTCGGCCGCACGATCTTCCTCTAATCCTACGTCCCACGATCCTCCATACCGATTCGGTGAGTAAGGCTCACTGACGGGTGGGTCCTGCTGTCAGCAGGCCCGCAGCGTTAGCTGGGCCGGCCCTGCTCCGGCCGTGTTTCAAATCTAATCAGCCCACTTCTTTCCCGCCCGTTTAAATTTGAAATTAGTTTAATTCTTTTGAGACAAATTGCAAACTGATGCAGTGTTTGAAATTGAATAACTCCAAATCTACCGAACCAAAATTTATGAATTTTATACCGTTGGAAAGCTAGTGAAATTATCTATCAAATGCCACTGGTCCCATCTCAAAATTATTTGTAGAATTAATGTAGCAAAATAAACAAGACAGGGACTTTTCTGCCTTAGAATAATTCTTAAAAATCAACCAAAATAGATATGAAGTTAATTCCAACTCTAATAGCTCACATTTGACTTACACTAATTGTTTATGCAAGAAAATGGTGTGGTCACTTTGCATGATCATGCCCTAGTTTAAGTAGTGGATAATATGGCTAGTTTAACTAGTTGATATTGTCCAAAACTATTAAGTAATTCATATGAAGTCTTATACTTCATTTAAATCTTCTCCCAAATGAATTCATGTGATGTTTGGACCCCTGGCCAAACTCACTTATATGAATTACTTAGAGATTTAAATCTTATGTAGTGTTATTAAATGGTATGAGGTACTCTACCTCATTTAAATCAATTTCTCAAATGATGATGATGAATGGTTGACTTGGGTCAACATGATTTCATGTATGATTGTTTGAGAAATTAAATCTTAAGAAGATTTCAATGAGAGAAAAGTATTTCTCAAGAACCATATGGAAATTATCTTTTACATATGTAAGGAGAGGAAATTATTTTCCTCAAAGCAACACAACCAATGCACCCAAATTGTAGTATTTGTGTGAATAGAATAAATGGTTGTAAATTCAAGTAATGTTAGAATAGCCAATGAATTGTTGATGATGTTAAATCACCTCAATGGTAGTGGTTAACCTAGTTACAACTATGTGTTAAATCATATGAGAGGTTTTCCTCTCATTTAAATCTTGGTCTCAAGTATTTCAACATGAGGTACGGACCATGGTCTATATAACCTCATATTGAGTTATTTGGTGACATTAAATCACTACCATGTTAGTATTAAATTGTATGAGGTATGGAACCTCATTTAAATCATTTTCTTAAATGATGAGTATGAAGAGGTTGACTTTGGTCAACCTAGGTCATATATTGTTCATGAGAGAAATTAAATCTTAATAAGATAATGAGAGGAAATTATTTTCTCTAAGAATTTAAAAGTAACACCTAAGTTAGTATGAGAAGAAATTATTTTTCTTAAATAAGAGGAACACCTCCACCCACTTAATGGTAGTGTGTGATGCTAGTTTAAGTTGTGTGACTCATTTGTGTGCTTAGTTTAGTATGTAAGTTTGGTCTGATGATTGTGTACCCCGTATTCGTATTTTAGACGCTAGTACCGGAGACTATCAGGAGGAGGAGGACTTCTACAAAGAGGAAGGAGAAGAGAACTTGGACCCCCACTTCAACCAAGGCAAGCTGATATTATTGCAAGCCAATACCAATGCAAGCTAATATTCTTGCAAAGTGCAAAGCCCCTTGGGGCAAGGCACCATGAATCTTACCTTTTCTTACATAAGCCTATCCCAAGTTTATACATTACAAGTTTTTACTTGTTTTCTCAATAAGTTGCTTTTATAGTTAACTTGGGTCAAAGTAGAGAAATTTACTCGAGTAGTAAAGTTAGTCTCCCTCAAGCAACACAAGATAATGCTCTTGCAAAGTGCAAAGCTCACCATGAGCAAGGCATTACCCCATTTACTTTATGCTTATGATCCTATTTCCCAGTTTTACTTTCCAAGCTTTATTTACTGTTGTTTTATCAAAGTACTTTTTGATTCATGATTCACTTGGTTAGTATTGGATTAGTACAAGAGTATCAAAGTTAGCCTAGAAGCAAAGCAAAATACTTAGCACCCCTCATATATAGATGCTAGTGCTAATTTGAAAGTGACTACTCCAATTGGGAACTTGGGAATTGAAATGACTTTGAAAACCTTGGAATGATGAGTCATTCTATTGAGAGATTTTGAAGGTGAATATGACTCGGTGAATGACTTGGTGAACTTTACAAAAACCGATGGTTGGGTTCGGATGCGATACCATTCCAATTTTACAAGTACCCCCACAATACATGAATCTGGGTAGGGCTTAACCGGAAGTTTGTGTGTCTTAGTATGGGTTCCCTCTAAACAAGCGTCATCGGGGTTATGCCGAAAGCTGCCTCTACAACAAACGAAATGAGATGATATGATATGATGCGAAATGAGGTGAATGTCCGGCCCAAGCCCTGTGCGGTTCCCAGTGCGACCGTCCGTCTTCACCGGGAGGCCAAGCTCATGGGGAGAGGTGCCTATACTAGGGTATGTAAATGAAAGGTTATGATTGGTAGTTCGCGTACTCGCGTACGATAAATCAGGGCCAGTTACCCCCGACGAGCTATTGCAATTGTTGTGGCACAAGTGTACAACCTCTGCAGAGTTAAACCTATTCGAATAGCCGCGTCCTCGGTTATGGACAGTTGGAAAGGCCATACTGTTCCGTCATCAGAACTTTTCGAAAACTATGAATGGTGAAGGGTGACTTGTGATTTTGAACTTGAAAGGTGACATTGACTTTGAATCACAACTGAGTTGTGGGAATGACACTAATGTTCACACTTGAGTTAGTTAGCACATGAAGAGTTGTTTACAAAAAGGTTTGTGAACTAAAATTGGCTTTATGCAAAATAAACTAGAGCTTAGCACCCCTTACTAGAATTGTTAGCACTTACATTAGTATTAGTTTGCGAGTACTTTAAAGTACTCACGTACCGTGTCCCCGGCTATTCAAATGGCCGGACTATGAAGAGGAGCAGAACTATCAAGATGACGGCAACCGGGAAGTCCACGACAACTAGGGAATCTTCGACGTCGGACGTTGGCCTGTGGACTAGAGAGTCCCTTCTATTTACGCTTCCGCTATGAAACTATGAACTTTGTGTACGTTGATCAATAGATCAACTATTTGTGTAATATTGGATCATGTGATCTCTATTTGTAAAACGACTATGGTATGTAATGAATGATGACTTATGATATTCAACTGTTATGTCTCGCAACAACAATATTCCTGGGATTGCGATGTATGGCATAACAGGCATCTGGACTTAAAAATCCGGGTGTTGACAAGGGGTTCCTTCTCTTTAGGCACCACCAAGATTGGTGGTGTCGAAATTGTGCGCTTGAGATCCTCGAAAGCTCTATCCGCCTCTTCGTTCCACTGGAACTTCTCTCCTTGCTTGACTAAAGCGTAGAACGGTAACGCCTTTTCTCCCAGCCCGGCGACGAATCTGCTTAAAGCTGCGACTCGCCCAGTTAACTGATGTATTTCTTTCAGCTTTGTTGGCTTCCTCATTGTTACGATAGCTTGAATTTTTTCTGGATTAGCCTCAATCCCTCTTGCTGAGACTAGGAACCCGAGAAGTTCTCCTGCAGGGACGCCGAAAGAACACTTCGTCGGGTTCAGTTTGCGACAAAACTTGTCGAGGTTGTCGAAAGTTTCCTTTAAGTCCTCGATCAGCGTTGTCCCCTTTTTTGACGTTATGACGACATCGTCAATGTACACTTGTACGTTTTTCCCAATCTGTGTTGCTAAGCACTTCTGCATCATTCGCTGATATGTTGCTCCCACATTTTTCAGACCAAAAGGCATTGTTTTGTAGCAAAACACGCCGTAAGGTGTAATGAACGCTGTTTTGACCTCATCCTCTTCTTTCAACCTGATCTGGTTATAACCAGAATATGCGTCCAGGAAGGAAAGACGTTCACATCCTGGCGTGGAGTCGATAATTTGATCGATCCTTGGGAGGGGAAAGTGATCCTTTGGACAATGCTTGTTGAGACACGTAAAGTCGACACACATGCGAAGGACTTTAGTGTTTTTCTTCGGGACCAGCACTGGGTTTGCTACCTACGTGGCCTATGTATGCAGCTCTTTAATAAAACCAGCTTCTCTGAGTCGATCAATCTCTGACAGCATAGCTTTGCGGTTTGGTTCCGAAAAACGCCGCAAAGGTTGTTTAATTGGTCTCGCTAGTGGATCCAAGTTTAGGTGGTGCTTGGCAAGTTCCCTGGGTACTCCTGGCATGTCAGCTGGACACCATGCGAAGATTTTCCAGTGCTCACGGAGGAACTCGACGAGCGCGCTTTCCTATGCGAGGTCCATGTCTGTCGCGATGGACGTCATTTTCTTTGGATCTATCGGATGAATCTGCACCTCCCTGGAATCTTTTGTAGTGTTAAAGGTTGGCTCCCTGAGAGGCCTTCCTACATCTGGCAGCACATCATAATCAGTCGTGAGCCTTAACGCCATATACTCTGCTTGCATCCCGAAAGTTTCTGACAGTCGATGAAAATCCTTGTCACATTTATCGGCTAACGCAAAACTTCCTTTGACTGTAATTGGTCCTTTAGGTCCAGGCATCCTCCACAACAGCTACGTGTAGTGCGGTACCGCCATAAACCTGGCATACGCTGGTCTTCCCAACAAGGCGTGATATTGCGACGGGAAATCCACGACTTCAAACTCCAACCTTTCTATTATGTAATTTTCTCGGGTCCCAAACTGAACGTCGAGATTGATCTTCCCCAACGGATAACTCGGCTTCTCTGGCGTGATGCCATGGAAACATGTGTCGGTTGGTTTCAGATTTGCTAGAGATATGTTCATCTTCCTTAGTGTATCTGCGTACATAAGGTTTAGACTGCTGTCTCTATCTATGAATACTCGAGATACGTCGAACCCTGCGATTACTGTTGGTAGGATAAGTGCTGACTGCCCTGGTCGAGGAACTTGCTGCGGGTGATCCGCTATTGTGAAGCCAATGTCTTGTCCTGACAAATTTAGGTACTCAATCGTTGGTGGAGGCATCTTCTCTGCCATGAACACTTGCCGCGAGATTACTTTCTGAGCTCTATTGGACGGCCTACCCTTCTGAATCATCGAGACCGCGCCGTTGGAGTTGGGATCAACGTATGGAGGTGGTTGTGCTGCTGCCGCTATTCTGAGCTGGTGCCGATTTTCGTCCGTAATTGCGGGAGGAGGTGGCAAGTGGATCTCACTCCTAGGCCCTTGAGGATTTCTATTTGTTGCTTGAGCATTGGCTTGCCCCGCAAACCTCAACATTGCTTGAAAATTTCGACAGTCCTCCTGCAGATGTCCTGACTGTCTCTTCCCATTGCTGTCGAGATAAAAATGCATCTGACACGGCCGTTCATCATATCCTCGGGAGACACGAAAGGTCTCTGGAACCTTGGCCCACTATTTTGCCTGTTATTTCGGGAATCATCTCTGTTGTCGCCTCGCTGCTCGCTACTCCTTTGATATTCATCTCTATTGCTTCCTCCAGCGCTTCCTCGAAACCCAGCCGAGATTTGGCCAGGAGCATCGTAACTCGAGAACTGTCGAGAAAATCGTCGTCTATTTTGAAAATTTCGACCACGGTCCTCCTCTAGTGACCTGTGCCGCTTATTGTGAACAACATCTTCTCCATCTGCCCACCTGTTTGCTATCTCCATCAATGCTGATACTGTCTTTGGGTTGGTTCTCCCCAAGTCTTCGACAAAATCTCCTCGTCGAATTCCAGCTACGAACACATCTATCGCTCTCTCGTCAGATATGTTCTCTGCCGAGTTTTTAACGATGTTCCACCGTTGGATGTACTTTCTCATTGATTCATCATGCTTTTGTCGACACGATCTCAACTCTTCTAGTGATGAAGGTTTTTTGCAAGTGGATCGGAAGTTCTTGACGAACACGTCCTCAAAACTGTCCCAGCTGTCGATGGATCCCGGAGGGAGCTTCTTTATCCAAGATCGCGCGGCTCCACTCAGATGTACTTGGATGCTCGCATGGCTGTTGCTCCGGTTCCTCCTATCAGCTTCACCGTCTCGAGATAATCAACTAGCCAATCCTCTGGATCTTGCAGGCCATCGAATTTTTTGAAGTTATCGGGTAATTTAAACCCTGAAGGAACTCGAGTTTTCCGGACCCTCCTTGTAAAGCACGGCAGCCCATACATATCCTCGTCATCTATCTCTAGGGAGTGCCGATGTTCCCTTCTATTTTGTCGTGCTCTGTCCACCCATGCTTGTACTGCTGTGTCTCTTGCTCCACTTGTTCTCTCGGGACCTGGTGCTGCTGCAGTAGGTCGTGGACTATTTTGCCTTGCTGATCCTTTGGGAGGCGAAGTAACAAATTCCGTTCCCATGGCTCCGACTCCTGCCATGGCCATATTGTACATTGCTTCTCTTGGATCTCCGGGAGGTGGCTTGGATGCGAGGATAAAGGCTTGCGTCGCCATATACCCAGCTTCCGGTTTTTTAGGGATAATATTCCCCCCTCGTATCTATCGACATAAAGGACATATCGAGGTTTTGAACCAGATTCTCCCTATCAGCCTCAGGTATGTTTTGCAGCCGAGATCTTGCTCTGTTTCGAGCTTCTCTGTGACTGTCTCCCGAAGTCCCTGAATGTCGACTTAACTCCGCCCTTCGCCTGCTTGATGCCGAAGCTGCCTCCCTTCTTCTGTTCAGAGCAGCTGTCTGTTTTTCCAATTCTCTTCCAACGCGGGCGAGTCTATATTGGTACGCTTGCAATTATTCCGACGTAGCAGTTGTAGTCATTGGTTCTGTACCATCCATAGCTCTTGCAGCTCTATCCCACGCTTCTTGTGGAAGTTGAACCCTTAAACGCGGTGTAGGCCCAACATATTTAGTGCCTAGACCTCGCCTAAGGTCAGCGGGATCGACGTATGGATTTCCCAGATCGTCGAAAGCCTTTGACGTCTCCTCCTGATCGCGACTTGGTTCTCCGATGGCATAAATCTGATGATATTTTGGATTCTGAACCTTGCTGGGTTTGGTGACACCATCATAGAGATTGGTGAAGACCTTTCCAACAGTAGTGGATCTGTCGATGAAGTTGAAGCTGTCGATGTTGCTCGAGTCATCGCTTATATCGGAGTCCGCAGACGATTCGAAGGACATGTCGCTGAAGATCTTGGCGATTTTTTCGCTTGCCCTGGTGCTGATGAAGCGTGGCGATGAAGTCTCCTCGTCGCCTGACTCGATTGACGATGTTGAACTTGAAAAATCGGGATAGACCGTTGATAATCCCGACGAGATCGGAATTTCGAGACGATACGCTCCTTCTTTCTCAACGTGAAAGTGGAAGCTTCCAAACGTCATCTCCATAGGCTCCTCCAGATACGCATATGCATCCAAACGGGAGGGCGGGTGAGGAACAAAATCGACTAGACCAGTTTCGATTTGTTTACCTCTGTCCATCGTGTTGCTTGCAGTTGACGAAGTCGACGATCTTGAACGTACCATCGAGATCAGATCCTTGACGCCTATAATTCCCACAGACGGCGCCAATTGACAAGGGATTAACTTATCAATGCCTACAGATCGTAGACTAGGGTTTTAGTCGGAAGTAGAGGGCAAGTAGATCTCGAAGGTTTCAGCCGAAAAGTGCTCGACGATGTGAAAACTAGGGTTGCGTGAAACAATGAATCGATGCTTTCTTTGTCCCTCGAATCCCCCTTATATATGAGGCGGAGCCGAGGGATTCGTAATACACAAGTTACAGAGTCCGGGAGGGTTTCCAACCCATCCCGCAAGATTACAAGTAGTATTTTCTAATACAACTCTAGCTTTCCTTAATAATATCTTGGGCTTCCGATTCTTCTTATTCTTCGAGTCGTGGGCCTTCAGTAAACCCCGGGTACCATCTTCGGTAGGCCCATTGGGGATGCCTATGTAAATCGGCCTCGAATTAAAGCACAACAAGCGCGCGAATATCAATCGTCCGAGTGGCAGAAGCTTCGATCAACCCGCCAACCGCCGGAATGGAGCGCCGTACTGCCGCAGAAGAGCAACCGCCGGCCTCTTCATTATACGCGCCGCCATTAATCCCCGCAGAATATAACCCCTGCGTCTACTGTAATTCACGTTGAACCGCCTCCTCCTTCTTCTTCTTCTTCTTCTTCTCCAACACTGGCACGCCATGAGCGACTACACCATGCCGTCGGACTCGGAGAGCGAGGGCAAGCCGCCCGGATGGCTGCATTGGTGGGAATCCCCTGCGACGCCAAGCGATCCGGGCTCCACACCCAGCGACCATGCCTCCACGCCTAGTGAGGAGGAGGAGGAGGACATAGGCTCCAATGCCAGCGATGGCCAGGAGGAGGACGGAGGCGGCGCTAGCAGCGATGCCGAGGACGAGGAGGAGGGGCAGGAGGAGGAGGAGGAGAACTCCGATGCCAAGTTCGACCGGCTAGAGGCGCAGGAGGCGGCGGACGACAAAGCGGCAGCAAGGAAGGAGTCCAGGGCCCGGGCAAGGGCGCAGGCGGCGCGTCGTCGTTGTTGTCCGTTCACCGACGACAACGACAACGACGAAGACGACACTTCGTCCGACTCCAACTCCTCGACGGGCGCGTTGTCCTCCAGTTCCTGTTCCGACGAGGAGGTGACAAGCAAGAGGCGCAGGAGTTTGGACGACGAGGCAGGGCCTTCTAACAAGAAGGCCAAAAATTAGTTTTAGTTTATATATGTTTTTAATTTGTTTTTATTTGTATGTTAAATATGTTTGAACCTTTTCGAATCTATCCGGTGAATTGTTTATGGCTAATCTATTCGATTCGAGCAACAAGACATCATTCAGTACTAATTATTTTCGCGTTTAAACTTGCTCATTCAACAAAAATGAAAAGGAGCAGTAAAAAAACAGTTGCATGTCCAAAATGCGTCGGATCGCTGGGGTGGCCCCCGACGCAAAAGGACATTTCGCCCTCGTGATCATTTTGGTATTCATCTGGCGACGGAAACGGACGCCGCGGACAATTTGAACGTCCGAAATGAATCACCCCGTTGAAGATGCTCTAACTTATTTCTCAAAGAAATAAACTGTATATTAACCGCCTTGGCCTAATAGGTGACCGCTGCCTTGGGTGCACCGCACGACCCAAAAGCGCTGACGCCGGACAGTGTCCACGCGCCACCCAAATGGCTGCATCGGGCAGTTGGAGATGGCCTCAGAGCATCTCCAACAGGCGCGGTATAAATCGGCGCACTATACCACGCTGCCGCCACGCTGTAAACTGATGGCGCACGCCGGAGCAATTTTTTCCCGCCGGATGCTCCATTTTGCAGCGCCAACGAAAAGCACCTCCACCGGACGCTCTATTTTGCAGCTCGTGGGCGCGGCGCAAACAACAAACAAACACAACTATGCATCGAACAAGATCAAACAACCATATAAAATTCACAAATAAAATGTACCATCCGAATACAATACATTGTTGACACCAAATACAACACGTCGAACATACAACAATACAACATAGTTTTGAGACAATACAACACATAATTTTCAAACAAATACAACAAGTATGCAACTACTGTTGTCCATTCCAATTCCACCATTCTTCCATTAGATCTTTTTGAAGCTCATCATGTGTGTCGTTGCACCGAATGGCATGGTATGAGGCAATGAACCAGAAAATCCTATGTGCGGACCTCCTCACTTGCACGGGAACCCCCATCAAGTCGTAGTGGGTATGATCCACATCTTTCTCGCGATCATCCTCTATAATCATGTTATGCATGATGACACATGCGGTCATGATATACCAAAGGCATTCTTGGTCCCAAAATCTAGCTGGTCCTCTAACAATGGCAAATTGGGCTTGCAAAATCCCAAATGCTCTCTCTACATCTTTTCTAGCCGCCGCTTGTGCATTATGGAATTGGGTTTGCTTCTTACCTCTTGGTTGAATAATCGGCTTCACAAATGTTTGCCACCTTGGATATATGTCGTCGGCGAGGAAGTAGCCATAGTTGTACTTGTGGCCATTTGCTTCAAACTCCACCAATGGACCTTCCCGCATTGCAACTCTTGTCATTAGTGGTGACCGTTGAAGAACATTGATGTCATTGCAAGACCCGGACATTCCAAAAAGAGCATGCCATATCCAAGTCTCTTGGTCGGCCACTGCTTCAAGGACTATGATGGCATCCTTCTTGTACCCTTTGAATTGTCCATGACATGCCGCCGGACAATTCTTCCAACTCCAATGCATAAAATCAATGGAACCAAGCATGCCGGGAAACCCCCGGTTGACGTTGATCTCCAAAAGCCTTGCCGTGTCTTGAGCATTGGGGGCTCTCAAGTATGTGGAGCCAAAGACATTGAAAATTGCAACGACAAAGCGCTTGACACACAAGATAGAAGTGCTCTCTCCCATGGCCAAATGATCATCAACAAGATCCGTCGGTATACCATATGCCAACATACGCAAGGCGGCGGTCATCTTTTGATATGTGCTATGAACAAGTTCTCCGGCGGCATTCCTCCTTTGCTCAAAGAAGCGATCATACTTGGTCACCTCCGTTGCGATGTGCTTGAACAAGTTGAGACTCATCCGGAAACGCCACCGAAAATAGTTTTCGGGAAATATCGGATTCTCATTAAAATACGACCGCATCAACTTCTCATACTCTTCAATCCTTTCTCTCCACAACTTCTGTCTACCGAACACCGATCCACCAAATTTTGGCTTCTTAATGGCGCGGTATGCTAATAGTAGCGATATGTTCTCCTCTTCCTCTGGTCATACTCGTCATCCGATGAATCGTATGATGAACTCTACAAACATGCATATAAAATTACTCTACAACTATTATAGATAATTGGCGGATAGAGGCCGGCCGGTGGAGGTGCATACATTGCGAGCAAATCGGCGAGCACCATGCTCGCGCCATGTTGTTAGCAAGCTCGAAGACGACGACGACATGGCGGCGGCGGCGGCAGCGCGGAGGACAACGACGACGACGCGACGGCGCCGAGAAGGAGGAGGCGGAGGAGGAGCGCCGACTACTGCCCGTCGCTGGCGGCGGCACGGGTGTCACAGAGCGGCGGAGCGCCCGCCGCTGCCGGGAGGGGGCGCGGGCGAGGCGGATCTATGCCGCGACGGCGCGCAGCGGCGAGGCGGCGGCTGGATTTCGCGGCGGCGGTCGGAGGGGGAAATGAGGGCGCGGCGGGGGGGGGGGATTTCCTGCCGTTGGCTTTTTCGCGTGTGGACGAGCGATGCCCCGACGCGTCACATATGGCGCTCCGGATTGTGCAAAACACCGCGCGCCCAATTTTTTTTTGCAGCGTCGCGCCGTTTACTGCGCCTGCTGTAGCGCCCGAATTCCTCCCGCGCGCTGCATACCGGCCGTATTTTTGCAGCGCAGTCTATATAGGGCCGGAAATGCTCTCAGAGCCTGAGACGGCCTCTGTTTGCCACCGTCCTGCCCCTCCCCCTCCCCCGTACGCGGCCCGCTCGATTCGAGATCGGCACGACCATGCGCTTGCGGCTCGTCGACGCCGCGGCCCCGCGTGGCTCTGTGCCCATGGAGATGGCCCCGCGCAGTTCTGGCTTCACGGGCTCCGGTCAGGATCTCAGTGTGGGCGGCTGTCCAGATTTGCCGACTACGCGCGTACTGACACCTCTCATCCTCCAGGTCCAATGCTAGCCATGAGTCCATGACGCTCCTGCTGCGCTGGTAAGTACTCGGTGTTGATTATTTTGATATTTCCTTACACAGTTCGGCATTTATCTGCAGTTAGCTCAACTCCTGATAAACTGAAGATAACTAAAACATCTGAAAACGACGCCTAGTGCATTCTCTTATTACAGAGTATATGTCGACATTTTGCAAGCTGGTCTTCAACCAGTATTTATATAGGTATTAGTTGCAGAATTACATTAATTTACACATTGACATGGGAATGTACATTTCAAATCAAAATCAAGAGCGAAAAGCTTTCCTTCAAAATGCTTACAAACTTACACTATACAGATCATAGCAGATTGCCTCTCGAATTCCTCTTCAAGTCTCAATGAATAATGTACTACCACAATTACAACACATCAATAAAAAAAGGGGGGGGGGGGGTCAAGGAAGATGTACAACGTGCACACAGATAGGAAGCAAAACTGATCCTAGGTATTATGATGACGCTGAACGAAGTTCTACCAGTGAAGCGTACACTCCATCTTTGATATTCATCAGCTCCTCGTGTCTTCCTTTCTCCGCTATTGCACCATCCTTGAGAACTGCAATTATGTCAGCACCTTTAATCGTCGAGAGGCGGTGCGCTACAACAACAGTGGTCCTGCCAACCATCACATGATCTAATGCATCCTGCACAATCCGCTCGGACTCAGCATCCAAGGCGCTAGTTGCCTCATCAAGTAATAGTATCTTTGGGTCTTTCAGTATGGCCCGTGCAATAGCCACCCGCTGCTTCTGGCCACCGGATAGCTGAATCCCCCTCTCCCCAACGGTGGTGTCATATCCTTGGGGAAGGCTAGATATGAAACCATGTGCATTTGATGCCTTCGCTGCCGCAATGAGCTCCTCCTCTGTGACTTCACCGTCCTTACCATAGGCTATGTTGGCGCGGATTGTGTCGTTGAAGAGTACAGGCTCTTGGCTCACCAGCCCCATCTGGTCCCTCAACCAATTGACATTTAAGCTCTTGATTTCCACTCCATCCACTGAAACGGTACCTGAATCGGGATTGTAGAATCGCTCCAACAGTCCGATTACTGTTGACTTTCCACTACCACTCTCTCCAACAAGTGCAACGGTCTGTATAAAATCATAACAAAAGTAAACTGCTATAAGTACATCACTGTAGAAGATATAACAATTTGACGAGGATAGAGAAGGTACGCTAACCTTGCCGGCGGGAATGTGCAGAGTAAAGTCACTAAAGATCTGAATATCTGGGCGAGTTGGGTACTTGAAGCTGACATGTTGGAAATCAATGTTGCCCTTGACATCATCTAATTTCAAACCCTCATTGCTGCTTGAGTCGATTTCAGACTTTCGGTCTAGTAAAGAAAATATGGAGATAGCTGAGTCCTTTGCTTTTGTAGAATCGGTGGCCATTGCACTTGATTGAGATATACCCATAGTTGCTAAAACTAGTGCAAAGAAAACCTGCAAATGACTTACTATGTGAAATCACTTCGTGGAAGTACTGACTGGTTTAGGATGGAGGGATTAAGACTGAAAAAAATGAATATGAAACGAATCCTGAAGAAGAAGCATTACTTCTGAAATAATGCATTTACATACCTTGAAAACACCTCCAAAATCTGATTGGCCATGGCGAACGAATTGTGCTCCCACATAGAAGCAAAGACCGTACGTAAGGTACAACATCAAGAATGAGAAACCAAATCCAATGCCTCCAACTATTCCTGTTCTGACTCCTTGATTCATTGAGGCTTCACATTTATGATCATATATTGTTGTAATTCTTTTCTCAGAACAAAACGAAGCTACGGTCCTGATACTACTAATTGCATCAGTGGCCACTTGACTTGCGTCTTCATACATCATCTACAGAATCAACAATTCATTATCAGTAACTTAACAAGTGTTCAGATAGTAAAAAACAGTTATCTAGAGTACAACTGCACTTTTTAAACTTGATAAAATCATCTTTAATTTATCCTAATATTATGTAAATGGGAATTTGTAGTGGTTCATCCTCATCTCCCACCTCGCTATTGTGCCTTGCTAAAAGTCTCCAACAAAAAAAATAACAAGCTAACTAACTGAACACATCGATCTTAACGAACCAAGTTGAGCACTTCCTAAAAAATCCGTAACGAAATTGGAGCATGTCACATATCAAAAAGAAAGCACGACTAGGCGTGTCTGTGGAGCCGAGGGTACGATGTTAGGTATTTAGCCAAGCATGAAAGTGCCAAGGCGGAAATCAGATGAGGGTGACAGCATAGGAGAGATGAAGGGCTTAACATGATCAGTAATATATATTTTTTAACCATAGAAAAGCACAGGTATTTAATTAATTAGTAGTTCTATCTTGAAAATTAGAAACTGAACATACTCTGCATTACTACTCCCTCAGGTTTTCCTAAAAGGTGTTGTTTTGGACAGAGGCAGAATTTTTGTTCTGCCTTTTGAATATATTACAGTAAATTAGTGGTCAAAGTTGCACCGTGCTTATGTCCAACGCAACAGCTTATTTGGAACTACAGAGAGCAATATTTATTTGTAGTAATTATTTGCGAGATATCATATCACTAGTAGAACAGCCTAACGGCTTTGTTTGATGGATTACCTTAGCATCTTGACTGAAACCCGTCAGGAACTTCACTTGGGCATAACCTTGAATACCCACTAATGGAATGACACAGAGGATGATCAAAGAGAGTTTCCAGTCAGCTATCAAAGCAATGACAAATCCTGTGATAAGTGTAGCTACAATCTGAACTGTTAAGGCCAAGTTATCTCCAACTAAACGCCGTACATTCAAAGCATCAACTGACAGTCTTGCACCGAGTGCTCCACTGTAAGATAAAATTCGGCAGTTAGCACTTCAAAGTAAAGCTAACAGAATCTGCAGGATGAAGAAACCAAGAGAAAGGCTGTAACAAACCTGGAATTCTTAGGATCATCAAACCAAGCAACTTCTTGATGCACGATACTTCGAAATGACATTGAACGAATGCGCTCTATGAGCTTCCCTCCTGCTATACCGAACAAGAAAAGCTCTGCTGGTATTGAGATTATCGACAAGATACCCAGCACAACACACATCAAAGCCCAAAAACTAGAATCCTTTCTGAGTTTATCTGGTGGCGCATAGAAAGTTTTGATGGCACTGGCAATCATTATGCCAAACATTGGGAAAAGCACTCCATGAACTGCTGCAGCTAGGGATCCTAACAGAATAATATGTATCTCTGGCTTGTTAAGACGTGCTAGCCGTCCCATAGGAGCTTTCTTTGGAACCTCACCATCACTATCCAGCTCTCTCTGATTCTCCCCATGTGTATCATTTTCTTCAGGCAATTCAACTGCGCCAGGCATCCCGAGGGGGAGGGTGAAAGAATTCCTACTACTATTCCCTGCAGAACCTCTACTGATTGACCGCTTGAATGACAAGCTTGCACTTTTAGACCTTGGATCCAACCTCTGACGGTCTACTTTCTGCTCTTCTTCATGACTTTCTTGAAGTCGAATAAGTTGAGAGTAAGCACCATCTGGATTTAGCACCAATTCATCGTGGGGACCTGTATGAAACATACATTTTGTGTAGGAAATTGCTCAATTTAGTTAAAATATGCCAAAGAGGTTATATGAAAGGTGAGTGATGGGAATTGAATCATTTACCTTGTTCAACTATCTTTCCTTGTTGAACTACTGATATGCAATCAGCATTCCTTACAGTAGTCAGACGATGTGCAACCACAAGCGTCGTTCTGTCCACCATGATCCTATTAAGTGCCTCCTGAACTATCCTTTCCGACTCCACATCCAATGCGCTAGTAGCCTCATCTAACAAAAGTATTTTGGGGTTTTTAATGATTGCTCTTGCAATTGCAATCCTTTGCTTTTGTCCCCCTGAAAGCTGAGCACCACGTTGGCCAACCAGTGTGTCGTAACCCTGGTACGACATAAAGGTAAATGTTAATTAGCACTCGACTCAAACTGAAGAACTTGGATTTACACAACTTACTGAATGTGTCACGCACATTTGGTAACTTATCAACGAAATTTGCTGCATTGGCGAGCTCAGCAGCTCTCTTAATCTCTTCAAATGTTGCGTCTTCTTTGCCATACATAATATTATCTTTAATTGAGGTCATAAAGAGCAAAGGCTCTTGGCTAACAAGACCAATTTTTCCTCTTACTGAATCGAGCTGTAAACTCTTGATATTGATCCCATCAATCAAAACCTCACCAGCCTGCGGATCATAAAATCTCTCTACAAGACTAATCACAGTTGACTTGCCACTTCCACTCTCTCCAACTATAGCCATTGTAGTGCCACTAGACACACATAAGGAGAATCCATCAAATATCAGTTGATCAGGTCTTGCTGGGTAGCTAAAATACACATCCTTCAGCTCAACATCACCCCTGATATCTTCTAGCTGCTTACCAGTCCTGTCATCAGGATCAATTTCTGGTTTCCTCTTGATTGTTGTGAACAATCTGTGTGCTGCAGATTGTCCTTCTGCAAAGGCTGTCATACAAGGGGTTGCATTACCTAAAGACCTGTAGCAAATTGGAAATTATCACTACCAGTATTGCGATTTGAAGCATTAGTATGATATGAATTGTACTTCAAGGTAAATTACTCACATTGCCCCAGTCATGATAGCAAACAATATAGTGATGACATCTCCTCCTGTGTATCCTTTGTTAAGTATCAACTTTCCACCATACCATATGGCTAAACCATAGCTAGAGAAGAATATCAAGAAAACAGAACCCATGCCAAAGCCATTGGCAAGTCCTTCGTGCACAGTAGTCTTGTATGCTTTGTGTATGAACTTATTGTACGTTTCAATGGCGTGCTTCTCTCCATTGAAAGAGACAACCTATTTTACAGAAATTGTCACAAGATAGCTGGTGAGTACTCAAGAAGTCAGAACCCAGAACCCCTCTTGTTCCCAGGAAACTAGCCTTCATTTAAATTGATATGTGAACTGAGCTTACTGTTTTGATGGCTCCAATTGTCTGTTCAACAACATTCCCTGCATCACCGTATGATTCTTGACCTTTGCTAGAGATTGTAGATAGCAGTTTTGCCACTGCTCCTGCTGCAAATACAACTGGAGGTATGCACGCCAACATGACAAGAGATAGAAGCCACCCTTTGACAAAAGCTACAACGAAACCACCGATGAAAGTAGCAATCAGTTGTATAAACTTGCCGACCTGCAGTAATCAAATATGTCAGTTTCTATATGAGTTGGAACGTAATGAACACGAGTTTACTAATGTGCTCTTCATTTGAAATTGGAGGAAGTCCTTACCTTCTCACCGATTGCATCCTGAACTAGCACCGTATCACCAGACATTCTTGAAACTATCTGCCCAGTTGTCATTTCTACATCAAAGAATGATATATCCTGTCTCAAGACAGATTTGAGGTATAGAGAACGAATGCGTGTTGCCTGCCTTTCGCCAGTAATTGTCCAACATGCCACCTCTGCAGAAAAAGTTGGCTTGACGGTTATTCTTCCTTGACATGAAAGTATATGGCTTAAGAATATGGAATCCTGTTTCATTTTATCCTTCAGTTCTGTTATTTTAACAAAATTCTGACGCCTTATTTGCTGTTAAAGTTTTCTAATGTTTCTCCATCTGTCACCTTTCAGCTGAAATATAATACACGTTTACCCCTTTTTTTTCCCTTCCTATATTCAACGGTTTTACTATTTCCACAAGAATCTTAGGAGCACAACTTGGACTTTGCACCACGATGACAAGTATTAGCAATTTTAAAATAACTATAAGGATATTAGCTGTCTTTTTCTCGCACTTATACTGAACCCATTATTTCTCTGTCTCCTTGAGATAGCAGTCATGTTCAATAACTAGCACTCTATAATCAGCAGCCAGCAGGTACATCAAAGTGCAAACACGTGAAGTTGACAAAGTCTGCTCATACTTACGGAGAAAGGAGACTACTGCTGTTCCGATGCCCAAGTAGACAAAGTTCAGAACCGCCTGCAACAACGAGACGACGACAGGGTGAAAACTTATTCCTGTGTTTGCTGTGTTACAGCAATGTAATGATTGCAAAATGTTAGACTATTTATGACAAATCCACAACTACCAGATGTGTTAACCTTTGTCTGAGCTTAGAATACAATAAGATCTCGTACACTCCAAAAGAATACTTATTAAGATAACCTGCAGTCCAGCTGTGAATTCGGAGTTCTAAAGTTTATACATCTATGCAGAACGCTAGATCACGCAACACAGCTGTGTGGAGCAGTTAAACTAGTAGTTCCTACTGGAGTTGCATATTGGTTAAAGATCGATCGTTTTTTTTTTCACTTGGTGGCAAACTGGCAATGAGAAAGAAATTGCAGTACGACAAAGTGATGGTATCTCGTTTCAAAAAGAAGGGCAAATGCATCTCTGTCCTTTTTCAGAGTTTCAGGAGAAAAACTTGTGCCCGGATCTCGTGGGCAGAGCTTTGGGATATCATGAAAAGATTCCACGGTCTGCGGGTGGGTGCTTATCTCTTATTTTAATGCTAATCCATGTGAAATCTCTTTGAGTAAGTTGCAATGAATTGGAATAATCTGCAAGCCACTTCAGAAACGTCATTTTCAGCCGTTGGAAAGCTTGTCTCTAAATTCGGCTCCAAAATTAAGAAAACAAGCCAGGAAAAGAGGAAGGACGCGAGGCGAGGAGAGGGGGATGTCCGGAAAGAAAATCGATACGGTCAGAAATGGGATGCCAAGCAGAACTATGGGGAAAATGAACAAAAGAGGCAAAAGGTGGTGGGCAGAGAGAGTACGGAGTACTAGACGGAAATAGTAAGGAGGCATCGGCCGGAGCTTTCTCGAGATAGTGAAGGCCTCGGCCGAGAAGAAGCTAGCCGAGCTGGTCGGAAAGGTGGTGGGCAGAGAGAGGGGATCACCTTGTTGACGCGGTCGAGGACGTTGCCGGTGGTGGCGCCGCCGAAGGCGTCGATGAGGTCGCCGAAGATGATGGTCATGAGCGGCTGAGACACACCGTTCCCCAGCGCGGCCGCCGTGCCGACCAGCATGAGCAGGAGGTCCGTGCCGTCGGCGTACCGGAGCATCCCCGTGAAGGACACCCTCTTGCCGTGATCCACGCCGACCTCCTCCTTCCTTGCTGTCTCGCCATCCCTCGCCGTCCCCGGGGCCGCTGCGGCCATTGCTCGCCGGCTGGTGTGTGCACGACGCACGGCTTTCTCTAAGCCGGATTCGTACGGCTCTAACTACTAGTCTGCAGCAGCCAGCAGGGTATTTATGGGGTTCGATTCTTGGGCTGGTCAATGCTCGGAGCTAGCTCTAAGTGTGGGAGGAAAGCGGAAAGCCGGCTGTTGCCAGATTAGGGTATCACGCAACGCAAACAGATTATTGGTAACAGCCGAGATTATAATCTCTATGTGCGCTTGTTCCAGCCGAGATTATTGGTAACTGCCTTGGAATATCTTGAGAAATGGAATAGCCTATTTTGCGTACGGTTTTCAAATTCAAGTGCCGGTAGGGGCGAGGATAGTGACATGCCTTCGTCTGGCTCGAGTGATTGTAGTGCTCGCGAGGTGATCTAAAAGCCTATTTGTAAGTTTTTTTTGTACTGCTTGTTGAAGATTATGAATAGATCGGTGGACTTTTCGCTAAAAGAAAGTATTGAGAGTATCTCCAGCCGCGTCCCCCAAACCGTCCCCCAAACCGCGTCGGATTGAGCGTTTGGGGGACGTGTTTTGTTCGTGCCGCGTTTGGGGGACGTCGCTTCAAACAAAATTTCGCAAATTTTAAACTTAACGAGATTCGATTAAGATTCGTCCAAACTTACATAGATTCGAACGAAATTTGATTAAATTTAAACTAAACCTAATCTAGAACCACTTGCGGCGGCCGGAGGCGTCGTAATACTGCTGGAAGTTGTACATCTCGTCGGTGACGACCTCCTGCTTGACGCGCTCGTCGACGGGCTCGTCCTTCACCGCGCCGCTTGGTCCTGCCTCGCCGTCGTCGGTGAGGTCCACCAGCGGCTTGCCGGAGTCGCGGATGGACAAGGCGATCGCCGCGTCGAGGTTGCCCTCCGAGCGTCCTTGTCGTTCATGGACGCCAAGAACGCCGCCCGCGCACTCGGGCAGTCCTCGGGGTCGTCGCCGCCGGCGATGAGCCGCCGCTGCCGCTCGTACTCCGCCAGCAGCGCCGCCCGCGACGCTTCCTTCGGCTCCTCCTTCACCTCCGGCTTCGGGATGAGGAGGGCGCCGCCGCGCCTCCCTTGCTGCCGCCGGCTGCCGCTGCCGCCACGCCTCGTGTTGACGGGCGTCGTCGGCTCCTCCTTCACCTCCTGATTGGGGACGGTGTACGGCGCCGACCGGTAAGACGAGGACGGCGTCGATCGCGCCGGTCCTGAGGAAGAAGAGGAGACGGCGGCGGTGACGACGGCATCTCCAGCCTTGGAGCGCCGTTGCGGATGCCGCGGATGACGTTCTCGAGGGTGCGCCCCGGAACGCCCCAGAACAGGGCGCCGCCGTCCTTGTTCCAGCTATTGGGGCCGCCGACGAGCCCGACGGTGCTATGCATCTCGACGTCGTACTTCGCCTGGAAGTACGCCGTCCACCAGGCGTCGTTGTTGTTGGCCGCCCACGTCGGATCCAACCGCTCCTCGGCGGTGAGTTGAGCCCGACGGGCCTTGATGCTGTCCCTCCATTGGTCCGTGCGCGGCTTCGGCGGCGGCGGAACGCCAACGCCGTTCACGGTCATCCTCCAGCCGCCGCTGCTTGGTAGCCGCATGTCCGGCGGGACTGGATAGCGGGCGTTGTACAGCGCCCACGCCTCCGCCACGGTGAGGCTGCCGCGGCCGAAGCCGTTCGTGCCGCGATCTTGCGGGAGGACGAGCTCGGCATTTTTGGAGTGGCGAGGAGAAGATCTGGGAGGGGGGAGGCGGCGGCGACGAGATGGTTTGTGAGCGGTGAGAACTGCAGGGCGTCTTTAAACAGCGGCGGCAGCGGGTGGTTGCACGCAATAACGCCGGCGCGGACGGCCACGCGGCCATGCACGACGAGACGCGTCCCTGCGTCGCCTGAGAAAACAGGGACGCCATTAACGTCGCTTGACCAAAGGTAGGCGACGGGGTTTTAGGCTTCCGAGCCGCTGACGCGTCGGGTCCGCGTCGGTTCGCCTCGCTTTTCGTTGTCTCCGGCGTGGCCGGAGCGTCCCCTGTGGGACGGGGACGGGCTCGGGGCGCCGGACACCGTATGTGGGCGCGCCGGACAAAAATAGGCTTTAGAGGACGCGGCTGGAACGGTTTTTTTGTCCGGCGCGCTCCAAATCCCTTTGGGGAACGCTTTGGGGACGCGGCTACAGATGCTCTGAGCCGCTGATTTCCTCGGAAGTTTCAGTTTTGCTGATGTCACCATCGAGGCATCGAGTAACTCATATGGGTTTCATCTGCCCACTGTTATGCTACTCCTCGGACGCTTTATAGGGGTAAATTGGCCAAGCGTTCCGACTAAGGTGAATAGCGAGTGGGCGCGAAAATCTAGAGAACGGAGGAATGCATTGCTCAAAACCCCTCGAGTTTGCATGCAACACAATAAAAATGGCACGCATTAGTCAAAACGTCATGCTTGGAAGTCAATTTAGGTAATTAATACAATTTAGCATTTTTTTTGTTATAGCGCCAAAAATGCTATTGCCCCTATATCTGTAAAGAGAAAGTATGTTATCATCAAATGCTATGCTACAGGTTCGGTTCTACTACACGTTTGCTAAAAATATAGACTTATTTTAGTTATTTCAACATAAGATAACTTGGTAAAACACAACTGAAATACTGATGAAACGTGTTGTTTGTTCCAGCCAGTTTTATCTCACGTTTTGTTCACTTCATGTAGAAACTTCGTAAGAGAGATGACTGCGTGCATCACTTAAAGCCGGGAGTACTCCTTAGTTTGACATACTGACTACTCCATCCGGTCTCTTTTAATTAACTCAGATTTAGTACAACTTTGTACTAAATTTGAGTCAATTAAAAAAGAACGGAGGGAGTAGAAGTTATACCACTCGATGTTAGGCTTTATTTAGTACTAGTGTATTTGTGGGAAATTGAGATATCCCACCATATATCAAATCCCTATTTACTTTTGTCTATTAATGTTTCGGTCTAGTGTATTGGGTTAATTTAATTTTCACTTATCTCCACTTTTTCCTAAATTTTTCTATATTTTTTCAATCTCCAATATTCTACCTCTAGCAAGTGGGTTGAAAATAGGGAGTTTGAAAGGACTGGGTGAGCTCAATACCCTAAAAAAACTGTCCCCGCTGATCCTCACAAAATCTCTAGTATCAAACAAATCCTTATGGCGTTTATTTGTAGGTCAATAGCTAAGATTTATAAAACCGTAGCATATCTACTGTACTGCATTGACCAAAAATATTTTCCCTTAAGAAAATTAGACAAGTGATTTTTATACAATTATATCCCCTTGGACTAAAATGTTTTTGCTCTATTGCATATGTACGTAGTATCTCGCAGGTAAAGGAGCACAAAACTATGATAAAATGAATATATTTTCAAGAAAATTCTTACTATAGTATTTTCATATCGCAATTTAAATACCTTTTTTACAAGTATTACAAACCAAAGTATTACATGCCTAGCTTGTAATATCCTCCCTCATTAGTCATTCCTAAAGTATAAGGCCGTATTGGTCTTGTTCTAACTCAAACTTTGTTAAGCTTGACCTAGTTTACTGAAAATTGTCAACATTTAAATACCAAATCAGTATAATCAGCCGCATCATACACTATGTTTCTATGTTATATATCTTTCTATTAGAGATGTTGATGATTTTTTATAAAATTGATCAAAGTAGAAAAGTATAATTTAGGAGAAGACAAATACGCCTTACATTTTAGGAAGGAGAAAGTAGAAAGTATGTTAGGTTTACGAAAATCGCACAAGCGTGGGCGAGGAGAAAAAGGCATGAGGTAGACCCAAAGGTGGTCAATTTTAGCAAAGTGACAAGAAAAAAATAGGATCACGTCAATAAAATTCTGAAAATACAAAATAAAAATAAGAGTAAATTTTGTTGTTGTCGAGGAACACAAGCTGCATGCAAACATAACACGTGTGCTAGCATAGACTCAAGCTTGAGGTTTGATACAAAAGCAATAGAAAATATCCACCGATATATTGATAATCATTCATAATAGTATAAAGAGTTCAATATCATAAGTAATTAAGATTAAAAATATGTATTTAGACCATCTAATAACGACTACATACACGCGAGTAGAAGGTGTACTTAGAATTAACGTGTCACCAAAATATCTATAGAAACAGGTGAAGCTGGCAGCACTCGATACCTTGACATGCAAATATATTGAGTCCTAAGAAACTACACCAGCTTGCCCACATGCTTGAGCTCGACTTGGTCAGATTCATGTAGAAACTAATCTAGAAATCTGTACCATATGATTTGTAGATTTTGCCAAAATTTATGAGTGTTTAACTAAATATCTATGAATACATGCGAGCCCATTGATGGTAGCAACCATGGTAAAATATGACACCCATTGATCCAAGGAGCTATCCCTAAAACCCAAAGTTGAGGAAATCGCTTACCTGTGTCAACTCGATCGGCTGGTAATTAGCGATTAATAGAAAAATTTGTTGATTAATCGGGCGATAAATAAGTTAAATGGCTGATAAATGAGTTTATTAGCTAATAGGTTATCACTGAGTAACGATTAACCATTGAATCGGACGATTTTTTAAACAGTGCTAAAACCAAACCCGATAAGCACGTTGGTTGGTTGATTGGCTAGTGTACGGCAACCCTTTTAACGATCGACACAGCGGTTGATGGGCTAATGTACGGCTACCCTCTTAACGATCGACACAAGATGGGAGTACCGATTGATTCTTCTAGAATTTACTCGGCAAAAAAAGCAATGTCATTTTCAACTTTTCTTGCGTTTCTTTTTCTACTTTTGTGCTCTCAAATTACTGGATGTGACGTATGTCCACGTGATCCATGGCTCATTCTCAACTCCCAACGCTTAGTCGCAGTCCGTAAACAGACTTATATGGGTACAAAACGTGCACCAACAGATGGCACCCTGGTTGTACCCATCACAAGTCGCGCTGATGGGGCCGCATGTAATTAAGAGCCAGAAGTGGGCGTCCAGGGCACCCAGCATCTTCGTGCCCGCATACTACTATACACTTTGGTGTGACGTCAGGGCCTGCGTAGGAGATGGACTCTGCAAATACTTTTTTTGTTTTTGAGATCCAAATACGTATATTTTAGTTTTAGGCCTAGGCGCGGCGCGAAGGTCAACGACTTGAACGTATGGTCACTGATGAAGCACGTGTGCAGGGAGGGAGCGAGGTACAAGGAGCTTCACGGCGGATCGGTGCGGCGGCGCTAGCTCTCCCATGCACATGGAAATGTCGCCTCTAGCAGAATTCTTTTCCGACGTAGTGTTTGACTGTTTCGCAACTGATAGAAATTCAAAAACTAATTTATTTTGAGATTCATGTATGTTACGCAACCTACTATTAGGGAAAATTAACAAATTTAAATTTCGATTTTTTTTGTAAAAAAAAGTTTCGAAAAAGTAAAATAACTTTTCTGTTTGCATACGACGTCGAAAAAACCCGTATAATATATCAAAATGATCGTGGGAAGAAGTTACATTCAAATTCATGAGATTTTCCCCGGTTAGCCAATTTTTAGATCCTCAAAATTTTCAATGGAAATATGAAAGCAGGAAGATTTTTGTTTTTGCCAGAAATTCAGGATTTTATTTTTTTATTTTATATTTTTTAAAAAATTAAATTAATAATTCCTTCCTGCATAAAGATTACTATTACTTAACCATAAAGGTTCGCCAATTTTTAGATTCGTCATAGTTTTAGGTTTTTTCTTTTAATAAAAAAATATTTTTTTATTTTTTTGTTTATTTATTTATTCAAGATTATTATTACGTCATTACTTTTGTTTATTAAAAGAATTCGTTAAAATTCAAACAATAAAGAAGTGTCATATTGTGACCAACATGTTAATAGGATTGATATGATACTACTTGTAGGGATTCGTTGCATAGAAAACAAAAAATTTCCTATCGCAAACACACGATCCAAGCCAAGATGCAATCTAGAAGACGGTAGCAACGAGGGGGTTATCGAGTCTCACCCTTGAAGAGATTCCAAAGCCTACAAGATGAGGCTCTTGTTGACAAGGTATCAACTTGTCAATGCCTATGGATTGTAGGCTAGGGTTTAGTTGGAAGTAGAGGGTAAGTAGATCTCGAAGGTTTCAGCCGAAAAGTACTCGACGATTATGAAAACTAGGGTTTGTAGACAATGATTCGATTCTCTCTTCGTCCCTCGACTCCCCCTTTATATAGGAGGTGGAGCCGAGGGATTCGTGCTATACAAGTTTACAGAGTCCGGGACGGTTTCTAACTCATCCCGCCAGATTATAAATAACACTTCCTATTACAACTCTTGACTTTCCTTGATATATCTTGGGCTCCCGAATCTTCTTATTCTTCGGGTAGTGGGCCTTCGATAAACCCGGGTACTATCTTCGGCAGGCCCATTTGGGATGCCTATGTCGGTAGCCCCGAGATTTTGCTTGAATCATAGAATCGTGGAAAATCTCCATCGTTTATTTTTATTCGAAAGCTTCAACTTTTTTATATTTCTTCACATAAAATTCTATATTGTACAGGGATAATGGTAGTTGGGGCTAGTTCATCCGACGGATCGGTACTAGTTAACCGCTCTAGTGGCAATCCGCAAAAACCTACCTCAAGATCACGTCCCCGGACATGATCTCGGGATACCGGTGTAAACTTCGACAGGTGCCGCTTAAGGTCTTACCATTCCGTCGAGTCCCAGTCAAATTTATCGGGTACCTAACGCGTCCGTTAGGATTTTTCTTCGTATCTCGTTGATACGGATAAAGGTAGCAGAGCGCAGTCTTTGGCGATGCCACGCCCAGCAGAACGGATCTGGGGTCTTACCTTCGCAAATTTGCGGCATTCAGAAATTGATCGCAACTTCGGCGTTCTGAGAATATATTGTCGAGTGCTTTTTCGGCTGTTGGAATGGCACATTTTATCGAGTCAATTTTGACTTATATTGTTCTCCCGATGGGAGTATATGTAGAGTTAATTATAACTCGAAATATACTCTCTTGCTTTTCTATCTTTTATTTTTGAACTTCATCGGATACGCGAACAGCGTTCCCGATGGGAGTAGCCCCCGAGGCTACAACCAAGAACTTGTGCTTGGTTGTAGGCTCGACATTTTAGTCCACCTTGTCGCTATATTGTCATTTTTTCCCAATATGATCTCTCTCTTCTTTTTTTATCTCTCGGGTGCGCGAACAGCGCTCCCGATGGGAGTAGCCCCCGAGGCTACAGCCAAGGACTTGTGCTTGGTTGTAGGCTCCCGCAATTTCTATATTGTCATACTCGAAATTTTACTTTTTGTCGAAGTAGCCCCCGAGCATTTGGGCAAAAACTTGTATTTGATCAAAGGCTCCCGAAGTATTTAATAATTCTCCCTGTCGCCAATCTTCTTTTATTTTCCTTGTCGACATGCTTCCCTTAACCAAATTTACTTCATCCCTGTTGAATAGTCGTGATTTTTCTGCCCTGTGGGTCCATTGCTTCCACCACGTTGACACGTCGTGCAAGTGGGGGACACACGTCCTCCGCTTTTTCTGGCGCACGTACGGTAACGCCTATCTCAGTAAAAATACCTTTTTACCCTTGTATCTAGGAGATCTTTTTTCACCACACGATTTCTTCATCCAACGGCGCACTGCTTCACCCGATTCTTATATAAACCTTTCTTCAACCTCCGTTCATCCCCTCGCTTGCGCCGCTCATCTGTTCCTCTTCGCAAAAGCTTCCCCTGCGCCCAACTCTCTCTGATCGTCCGCACTCACGAGCATTGCTCTGCCCATTGCCGTTGATGCCACCGCGCACGCGACTCACTCGCCACAGTACTCCGGAATCCAAGATGGCCGCCGAGGATCTTGAGTGGGAGAGATCTAAAATCTCCAACCAGGACATCAACACGCTGAAGAGGCTTGGCCTCATGAAGAAGGAAGACGCCATCCGCTTTCCCAGCGAAGAAAGCTACCCCAAGCCTCCAATGGAGTACCGGGTTAGTTTTGTTGATCACCTTATCCGTGGTCTTTCGACCCCAATTCACGATTTCCTCCGCGGCCTTCTTTTTGTTTATGGGATTCAACTGCACCGGCTGACCCCCAATTCCATCCTTCACATTTCTATTTTCATCACACTTTGCGAATGCTTCCTCGGAATCCCTCCCAATTGGGCTCTGTGGAAACGTATTTTCCGCCTCCGCCGCAATGGCTCCCACAACGTCACTTATAACATAGGTGGCGTTGTTATCTCGTGTTCGTACCGATGTCGATTATTTCGACGTCAAATTTCCCGATTCTGTCCAAGGATGGCGCAAAAAGTGGCTCTATATTCACGAAGAAAGCGCCAACTCCGTTGAACACAACATAGTTCCTTTCGACGGAAGTGCCGGAATTCAGCGCCGCCGCTCTCGGGATGCCGAAGCTTCGAGGAAGAGAAAAGGCGACAGAGGCACTCATGTCTCGTATTCATCAGCTTCAAAACACTCGAGGCAAAGAGCTGTCTGGTGTTCAAATCACTGCCTACTTCCTTAGGATTAGAGTGCAGCCTCTTCAGGCTCGCAAAAATCCCCTTTGGACGTACTCTGGCAAAAACGACGCCAACAGAATCTCCAACGATCTTTCTGTAAAGGACTTGGAGAAATTGGTTCGAAGAGTTTCTCGACTAGCCAAGAAGGATCCTATTCCCTCCTCTTGTCGAGTAGAACCATACAGTGCTTCCAATCCTCTTCCCGAGGTATTTTGTCTTCTCGAGTTTTTGTCTTGTTCTAAACTTTTCCTTGCATCTCATTGTATTGGTATCTCGCTGATTTTCTTTTGTCGCTATTTTCTTGCAGAACCATCCTACTATGGCTTCCCTTCCTCCTCTTCCTGAGGATGGAGAAGTCGAAGAACAGGCCATCATTGCCGAAGATACTCAAGGTTCTTCTATTCCTGAAAGTGAAGTCGCGGGTTCTCACAAATCTGCGGCTTCTCACGAAAAAGAAGTTGAATCTGAAGCCAGTGAGTCGACGCAATCCCTTCCTCCTGCTGTTTCTCCAAGGAACAAAAGGAAAAGGACTGATGACGAGGATTCTGGCACTTCTAAGGCTGAAGAAGTTGTTCCTTCTCATCCGAAGGCAGCTTACGATCCTTATGTTGAATCCCTCGTCAGCTCGTAAGTCGTCTTTATTTCTCCCCCTCCTTTCTTTTTTTTTTTTTTTTTTTACTCGAGATATTTATCTTGTCTTGCTTTTTATGCTGCCGATTTTTTGATCAACAGTGATGACGAGGAAGAAGTACCAACTACTGATGTGGCTCCTCGGACAAGCACGTCACGTACTGTAGTTGCTTCAGACACGCTAGTTGAAGGAGAAGAAACCTCGCCTCCTCAACAAAACGTCATCACTACTACTCCACCATCAAGCCCCCTTGCTCCTTCACCAAAAAGGACAAGGGTTGAAAAGATTGTTGAACCTGCCCCTCGCTGGGCGCTTCGTCGACTCTGCTCTTAGATGATGTAAGCTTGTCGACATCTATATTTTCCTTATTTTGTTTTTTCACACCTTTTCTCTTTTTCATGCCGATGTTTCTCTTGCCGTGTTCACCTTGAACAGCCTATGATCAAAGATCTTCTCCGCATCGGTTCCCAATTTATTGGATACCGTGAATATGCTAATAGAGTCGAAGGTAACGACTTTTATACTTGCTCGTTTTTCCTTGATTTTTTACTCCTGTTGCTTTTCGCGATTTTGATCTTTCTTCTCTCTCTTTTCCATATCTCGACAGAGAAACTTGCAGAGGCCAACGAACGCGCCAACGCACTTGCTCGAAAACTTGAGCAAAGTGAGGCGGCTCGCAAGAAAGCCGAACTCGCTGCTAGCAAAGCCGAGGCCGAAGCTGATGAAGCCAAGGCGAAAGCTGCTGGTGTCGAGGAACTGCAGAAAAAACTTGAGGATGCTACAGCTGCCTTGGATGAGCACAAAGCTGCGCAAGCTTCTCGTGAAGAAGGAATCCTCAAGCGCCTGAAAACTCAGAGTCGCCGCACTTTCAGTAATTTTGCTGATCCCTTCTATTTCTATGAGAATCGTTGTTTCTTGTCTTTTCACTAATGCTTTGTTTCCTTGACAGCCCAAACAAACCAGGATTTTGATCTGACGAATCCTGTCAATGACCCTCGTCCTTGACGCACTTTCCTATCCGGAGCTTCATGGATCCGAGATTCGTGAAGGTGTGTCGAATGCTAGCGCGAGTGTTGTCGGCATTGTTCCCCTACTTCTTCCCGAAGAAAGAGGAGCCTGCGACTTTCCTCAACCTTGCCAAGATGTTCAATACACCGGAAGACCTTGGACTGAAGATGCGCCAAGAGAATATGAAGGTTGCCGTTGAGAACATTGTCGCGTTGGTTGCTGACAGTCGACAAACTATTGACTGGATGAAAGTTGGCGACACCGAGCAGATAGAGCAATCAAGATGGAGGTCGTTGATTAAGGCAGCCAAGCCCAACACGAAGAAGATCTTGGCCTATCTCGGGATCAAGCCGCCGTCGACTCCTAGCTCATCAAGGCCGGAGGTCTAGTTGCATGCCTCTTTATTTTTCTTTCTATGTTTCTTTTGCTCTTGTCGCCAAAGTAGCCATTTGGCGACACGTACTTCCTTAGCTCCACCGTAATGCCTTTGTAATTATTCCGAGAGATCAATGAAAACTCTATCTTTGCTTGTTGTTTGATGTTGTCTTGTTTAAATTTCAGTTGATATTTGATAACTATACTCCATCTTCCGCTCCTTCCGATGTTTCGCCTTCTTCTTCTCGCGCGAGGAGAACTTTTGCTGATACCGCACTCCGTCGACGATACCTTGTCGCAAGAACTCGGATGAGCTTCGACAAGCAGCTTCCGTATGCGAAGAAGCAAACACTTGTGATGATGGAACAATCTCGTAAGTCATCCGAAGCCGAAAAAGTTGCTCTTCGGCCAGCTCGCGAGGCCGTGGCTGCTAAGGAAATTGCCGCTTCCGAGGCCGAAAAGGCAACCACTCGAGAGAATTTCATGCTCGAATTAATGAATGAAGCCGTTGCGTATATGTCGGGTATGCTTGCTTCATCCTCCGATATCTTTCATCCTCATGCTATGTCTCTTAAAGGTTTCCCTTCGTTGTTTTGATAGGTTCCTTTACCGATGCCGCCGCCGAGGAAGAGAGGGTAAATGCTAGGACGAACCTCCTTGTTAACCTTTCCCCGGACCATGGTTCTTTGTTTTGGGCTACCCCAGAGAGGACCCGACAAATTGTCGCATTCCAAGATCGCACCTCTCAAACTCGCGATTTCCTTGACTTCGTACCAAGACCTTGTCCATGGTTTACAACTCCATGTTTCCTCGGAACGTCCAACCAAAAACTCTCCCTGAATTGATGGAAAGATTCAGGGATGCTCGCAGTATCCACGATTTTGTCAAAGCTCAACTGGTAGCTGGCGCCAGATTTGCTCTTATCATGCTCCAGATCTGCCACTCCAATCTTGACCTTACCCAAGTTGTCGTAAAAGTTCATCAAAAGGTGCAACGTCGAAGAGTTGGTGTTGACAGGATTAACACGAAGGTTACGCCTATAGCCGAAGAAATGATTGAGGACCTTCTTCGGATGGACGCCGACTTTTTTGCCGATGGCCATTATGCCGATTTTCTTGGTGCTGCTCCTGAAGAAAACAGAGTTACTCTTGATGACATATTGAATCAAGACTAGTTATTTTCCTCTTGTAGATACTTCTTCTTTGTAATCCATGACTATATTGTAAAGCAATCATTATATTTCTCTCGTTCGTCTAGCCCCCGAGTGTTTCGGTGACTCTTTACTGTATTTGTATATTTGCGAGGTTTTGAACCAAGGCATTTATATATTTATGGCGAATATGAGTCCCCGAGCTTCTTTATTGAGTACTATTTTGTATTTTTATCGACTCACGAGGTATTTTAATACCAAGGCAAGGTTTTTCTTTTTCGATGGACTATATTGAAATTCGTCGGAGCGAAGACTTTGAACATGTCGATAAAGAGAAAGGTATATTGACACTATCTTTATTATATTGCAGCACCGCGAGCCCGCCTCATTAAAAACCTTCTCCGGCCCCACTCGGTGCCCCGAAAAGGAAAAGAGTGCGTCTGAAAACTCGCGGGCGTTTCAAGTATATTGAAGTTTTACAAGGACTATATTTCGACTCTAGGCGTAGAACCGCCCGAGTTGCGCCACGTTCCGGGGTTTGGCTCCTCCACCCCTGTCTTCTTGTCCTTTATCCCGTATGCTCCTCCTCCGATTACTTCCGTGACAATGTAAGGGCCAAGCCATGGTGACTCGAGTTTTTCATGACTTTTTTGCGTGAGCCGAAGAACTAGGTCTCCCACCTGAAAAGATCTTGGCCGCAAACGTCGACTGTGGTAGTTCTTCAAGTCCTGTTGGTATTTGGTTACCCGAGACAATACTTCGTCTCGGGCTTCATCAAGTGCGTCCACGTCGTCTTCTAGCGCTTTTCTCGACACTTCTTCGTCATATTCGACGATACGTGGAGAGTTGTGCTCTATCTCGATTGGTAGTATCGCTTCGCTCCATGAACCAAGAAAAACGGCGTTTCTCGTGTTGCCGTGTTTGGTGTTGTTCGGATGCTCCACAACACACTTGGTAGTTCTTCCGGCCAGGTATGCCGAGCTTTTTCCAAGTGGTCCTAACAAGCGTTTCTTGATGCCATTGCAGATGATGCCATTGGCTTTCTCGACTTGCCCATTGGTTTGAGGATGTGCAACTGACGCAAAGTGCAACTTGATGCCCACCTCTTCGCAATAATCTTTGAATTCGTGGGATGTGAAGTTACTGCCGTTGTCTGTGACGATGCTGTGGGGCACTCCAAATCTGAAAACGAGGCCTTTTATAAATTTTATCGCGGATGCTCCGTCCGGTGAATTTATCGGCTTCGCTTCTATCCACTTTGTAAATTTGTCGACAGCCTACTAGCATATACTCCTTTCCTCCTGGCCAAGATTTGTGTAACTTGCCCACCATATCAAGTCCCCATTGAGCGAAGGGCCATGACAATGGTATTGGTGCTAGTTCTGCTGCTGGAGAGTGAGGTTTTGCGGCAAACCTTTGACACGCGTCGCAAGTTCTTACTATGTCCTTGGCGTCCTCGATTGCTGTCAACCAGTAGAATCCTGCCCGAAAGACCTTGGCTGCAATAGCTCGACTACTCGCATGGTGGCCACATATTCCTTCGTGTATGTCCTTCAGAATTATTCTTCCTTCTTCGGGTGTGACACACCTTTGCAAGACGCCTGAAATACTTCGCTTATACAATTCTCCTTTGATCACCGTGAAAGCTTTGGAGCGTCGAATTACTCGTCTTGCCTCAACTGGATCATCGGGTATTTCTTTCTTGAGGATGTATGATATGTACGGCTGCATCCACGGTATCTGTATCACCATGACCAGGTCCTGATCTTCTTCTTCTTCCTCTTGCTTTTCCTTGGTAGCCCCCGAGGGTTTCTTCTCCTTCTTTTTTGATTTTGTTGATTTGGTGGACCTCTCTCGTTATTTCTTCCCGAATACACTCGGCGGGACCGCAAGGCATTGCGACCCGATGTTTGCAAGAACGTCGGCTTCGTCGTTGCTCAATCTCGCTAATATGATTTACTTCGCATCCATCGAACAACTTCTCGAGCTCGTTGTACACCTCCTTGTACGCCATCATGCTATCATTGATCGCGTCACATTGGTTCATAACTTGCTGAGCCACCAACTGTGAGTCGCCAAAGATTTTTAGTCGAGTTGCACCGCAGGCTTTCGCCATCTTCATCCCGTGTATGAGAGCCTCATATTCTGCTTCATTGTTAGATGCGTTAGGGAACGTCATCCGAAGGATGTATTTTAACTTGTCGCCTTCAGGTGATATGAGTACTACTCCTGCGCCAGCTCCTTCCAGTCTTTTGGACCCGTCAAAGTTCATGGTCCAGGTTCTCGACAAATCTGGAGGTCCTGTATTTTGCAACTCCATCCACTCTGCAATGAAGTCCGGCAGTATTTGCGACTTGATTGCTTTTCTTTTTTCATACGTGATGTCCCGAGGGGAAAGTTCTATTCCCCAAAGGGAGACACGACCCGTAGCTTCTGGGTTGTTCAATATATTTGACAAGGGAGCTTCATTGACCACTATGATCGGATGTGCCGAAAAATATTGGCGCAATTTTCGTGCTGTCGCGAACACTCCATATGCTATCTTTTGGTACTGAGGATACCTTTGTTTTGAGGGCGATAAAACTTCGCTAACGAAGTATACTGGCCTCTGCACGCCGTGGAGTTTTCCTTCTTCTTCCCTTTCAACAACTAGCACCGTGCTCACCACTTGGGGCGTGGCTGCGATATACAGCAGGAGAGGTTCCCTTTCTTTTGGCGCCACCAAAATTGGTGGTGTCGAGATTGTGCACTTCAAATCCTCGAAAGCTCGTCTCGGCTTCTTCGTTCCACTCGGAATTTATCTCCTTGCTTTATCAAAGCGTAAAATGGTAACGCTTTTTCACCCAACCTAGCGACGAATCCGCTCAAAGCTGCGACTCGCCCGCGTTAGTCGTTGTATCTCCTTCAACTTTGTTGGCTTCCTCATTGTTACGATAGCTTGTATTTTGTCGGGATTTGCTTCAATCCCTCTTGCTGAGACTAGAAACCCCAGAAGTTCTCCTGCTGGGACGCCAAAGGAACACTTCGTCGGGTTCAGCTTCAGGCAGAATTTGTCGAGGTTATCAAAAGTTTCTTTGAGATCCTCGATCAGCGTTGCCCCCTTTTTTGATGTTATGACGACATCATCAATGTATACTTGCACGTTCTTCCCGATCTGTGTCGCCAAACACTTCTGCATCATCCTCTGATATGTTGCTCCCGCATTTTTTAAACCAAAGGGCATTGTTCTGTAGCAAAACACGCCGTAAGGTGTAATAAACGCGGTCTTTACTTCATCTTCTTCTTTCAATCTGATCTGGTTATAACCAGAATATGCATCCAGGAAGGAAAGACGTTCACATCCAGCCGTGGAGTCGATAATTTGATCGATCCTCGGGAGGGGAAAGTGATCCTTTGGACAATGTTTATTGAGACACGTAAAGTCGACGCACATGCGAAGGACCTTAGTGTTTTTCTTCGGCACCAAGCACAGGATTTGCTACCCATGTGGCTTCGTGAATATCTCTTTGATAAAACCAGCTTCTTGTAGTCGATTGATTTCCGACGAAGATGGCTTTGCGGTTTGGTTCCGAAAAACGCCGCAAAGGTTGTTTGATTGGTCTCGCTAGTGGATCCAAGTTTAGGTGTTGCTCGGCAAGTTCCCCGGGTACTCCCGGCATGTCAGCTGGACACCATGCGAAGATTTTCCAAAGTGCTCACGGAGGAACTCGACGAGCGCGCTTTCCTATGCGATATCCATGTCGTTTGCGATAGATGTCGTCTTTTTCGGGTCTGTCGGGTGAATCTGCACCTCTTTTGAATTTTTCTCGGTACTGAAAGTTGATTCTTTGTTTGGCCTTCCAACGTCTGGTAGTACGTCGTAATCAGTCATGCTTTTTGACGCCAAGTACTCAGCTTGCATCCCGAAAGTTTCTGACAGCCGGTGAAAATCCTTGTCGCATTTATCGGCTAAAGCAAAGCTTCCTTTGACTGTGATTGGTCCCTTTGGCCCAGGCAACCTCCACAACAGGTATGTATAGTGTGGCACCGCCATAAATCTAGCATATGCTGGTCGTCCCAATAGAGCGTGGTACTGCGACGGAAAATCCACGACTTCAAATTCGAGCCTCTCGATTCTATAATTTTCTCGGGTCCCAAACTGAACGTCGAGATTGATCTTTCCCAATGGATAACTTGGTTTCTCCGGTGTGATGCCGTGGAACCTTGTGTCCGTTGGTTTCAAGTTTGCTAAGGATATGTTCATCTTCCTCAATGTATCCGCATACATAAGGTTCAAGCTGCTGCCGCCGTCTATGAACACTCGAGAGACATCAAATCCCGCGATAACCGCCGGCGGAATAAGTGCCGACCGCCCCGGTCGAGGAACTTGCCGCGGATGATCCGCTATTGTGAAGCCGATATCTTGTCCCGACCAATTAAGGTACTCAACTCGTTGGTGGAGGCATTTTCTCTCGCCATAAACACCTGTCGTGAGATTACTTTCTCGAGCTCTATTGGACGGCCTTCCCTTTCGAATCATCGACACTCGCTCCATTGGAGTTAGGATCAACATAAGGTGGTGGTGCAGAGTGCCGCCGCTATTCCGAGCCGATGCCGATTGTCGTCTCGTGATCGCGGGAGGAGGCGGCAGTGAATCTCGCTTCTAGGTTCTCGAGGATTTCTCTCGTGCTGCCCGCGCGTTAGCGTTTTCTGCGTACCGCAACATTGCCTGAAAATTTCGACAGTCTTTCTGCAAATGCCCTGACTGTCTTTTACCGTTGCTGTCGAGGAAGAAGTGCATCTGGCACGGTCCATTCATCATCTCTTCAGGGGACATGAAGGGTCTTGGGAACCTAGGCCCGCTATTTTGCCTGCTGCGTGAATCATCCCTGTTATCACCTCGCTGTTCATTGCTTCTCTGGTAATCATCTCTCGTTGCTTCCTCCCTGTATTTGTCCGAAAACCTGCCGAAATTTGTCCTGGAGCGTCATAGTTCTGGTACTGCCGAGGAAATCTTCGCCTCGGTTGATAGTTTCGACTACGGTCCTCCTCTGGCGACCTGTGCCGTTTGTTGTGGACAGCGTCTTCTCCATCTCGCCCATTTATTTGCTATCTCCATTAACGCGGATACTCGTCTTTGGATTGGTCCTTCCCAAATCCTCGACAAAATCTCCACGCCCGACTCTCCGCGACAAACGCATCTATTGCTCTCTCGTCAGATATATTTTCTGCCGAGTTTTTGATGATATTCCACCTTTGGATGTACTTTCTCATTGGCTCATCTGGCTTTTGTCGACATGCTCTCAACTCCTCTAACGACGCGGGTTTTTTGCACGTGGATCTGAAGTTCTTGACGAACACGTCCTCGAAACTTTCCCACTGTCGATAGATCCCGGAGTGAGTTTCTTTATCCACGATCGTGCGGCTCCACTCAAATGCACCTGAATGCTTTGCATGGCCGTTGCCCTGGTTCCTCCCGTGAGCTTCACCGTCTCCGGATAGTCGACTAGCCAATCCTCTCGGATCTTGAAGGCCGTCGAACTTTTTGAAATTATCGGGTAGCTTGAATCCCGAGGGGACTCGAGTTTTTCGGACTCTCCTCGTGAAGCATGGCAAGCCGCACATATCTTCGTCGTTAAGCTCCGGAGATTGCCGATGATCCCTTCGCTTTGTCGTGCTCTGTCGACTCTTGCTTGTGCTTCCGTATCTCTTGCTCCACTTGGTCCTTCGTGGCTGCCGCCGTTGCTGCCGCAGGTCGTGGACTATTTTGCCTTGCTCGTTCCTTCGGGAGGCGTTGTAACGAACGCCGTCCCCATAGCTCCAACTCCTCGCTATCGCCATATTGTATAGTGTTTCCCTTGGATCACCCGGAGGTGGTTTAGACGCGAGGATAAAAGCTTGTGTCGCCATATACCCAGCTTCCGGTGTCTTAGGGATAATGTTTCCTCTTGTGTCTATCGACATAAAGGACATGTCGAGGTTTTGAACCAAGTGCTCTCTTCTCGCTTCGGGTATGTGTTGTAACCTTGATCTTCCTCTCGTTCCGAGCCTCCCCGTGGCTATCACCCGAAGTTCTAGATTGTCGACTCAGATCTGCCCTTCTCCTCGCCGGGATGCGATGCCGCTTCCTTTCTCCCGTTCAACTCAGCCTGTCCGTTTTTCCAATTCCCTCGCAGCTCGTGCGAGCCTATATTGATATGCTTGCAATTCCTCCGGTGTGGCCGTGGTAGCCATTGGTTCTGTACCGTTCATAGCTCTCGCGGCTCTGTCCCACGCTGCTTGTGAAAGTTGAACTCTATCTCGCGGCTCTGGCCCGACGTATTTGTTGCCCAGGCCTTGTCGCAGATTGGAGGGATCGACGTATGGATTTCCCAGACTGTCGAAAGCCTCAGATGTCTCCTCTTGATCTTCAATGGCGTAAATCTGATGATATTTTGTACTCGGATCTACGTTGGGTTTGGTGACATCATCATTGAGATTGATGAAGACCTTGCCCACTGTGATAGATTTGTCGATGAAGTCGTAATCGTCGACATCGCTTGAGCCATCGCTTATATATGAGTCCGCAGATGACTCAAACGACATGTCGTTGAAGATCTTGGCGAGTTTCTCTCTTGTTCTGGTGCTGACGTAACGTGTCGCCGAGGTTTCTTCTTCTCCTGACTCGGTTGACGACGCATAGCTTGAAAAATCGGTATCGACCTTCGACGATCCCGACGAAATCGGAACCTCGACACGATACGATCCTTCCTTCTCGTCGCGAAAGTGAAACCTTCCGAACGTCATCTCCATGGGCTCCGCCAGATACGCATATGCATCCAAACGGGAGGGTGGGTGAGGAACAAAATCGACAAGACCAGCAGCGATCTGTTTACCTCGATCCATTGTGTTGCTTGCGGTTGACGATGTTGAAGATCTTGAGCGTGCCATCGAGATCAGATACTTACGCCTCTAGTTCCCACAGACGGCGCCAATTGACAAGGTATCAACTTGTCAATGCCTATGGATTGTAGGCTAGGGTTTAGTTGGAAGTAGAGGGTAAGTAGATCTCGAAGGTTTCAGCTCGAAAAGTACTCGACGATTATGAAAACTAGGGTTTGTAGACAATGATTCGATTCTCTCTTCGTCCCTCGACTCCCCCTTTATATAGGAGGTGGAGCCGAGGGATTCGTGCTATACAAGTTTACGCAGTCCGGGACGGTTTCTAACTCATCCCGCCGATTATAAATAACACTTCCTATTACAACTCTTGACTTTCCTTGATATATCTTGGGCTCCCGAATCTTCTTATTCTTCGGGTAGTGGGCCTTCAGTAAACCCCGGGTACTATCTTCGGCAGGCCCATTTGGGATGCCTATGTCACTTGTTGCTGCGGTAGACATTCACTTGCCGCTTGCAAAAGCGCGTAGAAGATCTTGATCACGGCGCCACGAACGGGCAGCACCTCCGTACTCGGTCACACGTTCGGTTGTTGATGAAGACGATGTCCACCTCCCCGTTCCAGCGGGCAACGGAAGTAGTAGCTCCTCTTGAATCCGGCAGCACGACGGCGTGGTGTCGGTGGTGGTGGAGAAATCCGGCGGAGCTTCGCTAAGCGTGCGGGATGTGGAGGAGTGGGGCGGCTAGGGTTTGGGGAGAGGGGGCGCCGGCCACTTGAGGTGGTGCGGCCACCTTGTGCTTGTTGGGGTGGCCGGCCCCCTCCCCTTGGCCCTCATTATATAGGTGGAAGCCCCAAGTGTTGGACTACAAGTCTCCGAATAAGACCCGAACCCAAAACCTTCCATGTGATAGGGAAACCTACCCAAGGTGGGAATCCCACTTGGGGTGGGATTCCCCCCTTCCATGTGGGGGGGGGGTGGCCGGCCCCCATTGGGGGAGTCCACTTGGGACTCCTCCCCCTCTAGGGTTGGCCGGCCATGGAGGTGGAGTCCCTTTGGGACTCTGCCTTCCATAGTGGTTTCTTCCGGACATTTTTAGAACCTTCTAGAACCTTCCATAGAACCTTCCGGATCATTTTAAATCTCATAAAATGACTTCCTATATATGAATCTTATTCTCCGGACCATTCCGGAACTCCTCGTGATGTCCGGGATCTCATCCGGGACTCCGAACAAATATTCGAACTCCATTCCATATTCAAGTTCTACCATTTCAATATCCAACTTTAAGTGTGTCACCCTACGGTTCGCGAACTATGCGGACATGGTTGAGTACTCACTCCGACCAATAACCAATAGCGGGATCTGGAGATCCATAATGGCTCGCACATATTCAACGATGACTTTAGTGATCGAATGAACCATTCACATACGATACCAATTCCCTTTGTCACGCGATATTTTACTTGTCCGAGGTTTGATCATCGGTATCACTCTATACCTTGTTCAACCTCGTTTCTCGACAAGTACTCTTTACTCATACCGTGGTATGTGGTCTCTTATGAACTCATTCATATGCTTGCAAGACATTAGACGACATTCCACCGAGAGGGCCCAGAGTATATCTATCCGTCATCGGGATGGACAAATCCTACTATTGATCCATATGCCTCAACTCATACTTTCCGGATACTTAATCCCACCTTTATAACCACCCATTTACGCAGTGGCGTTTGATGTAATCAAAGTACCTTTTCGGTATAAGTGATTTACATGATCTCATGGTCATAAGGACTAGGTAACTATGTATCGAAAGTTTATAGCAAATAACTTAATGACGTGATCTTATGCTACGCTTAATTGGGTGTGTCCATTACATCATTCATACAATGATATAACCTTGTTATTAATAACATCCAATGTTCATGATTATGAAACTAATCATCTATTAATCAACAAGCTAGTTAAGAGGCATACTAGGGACTCTTTGTTGTTTACATATCATACATGTATCAGTGTTTCGGTTAATACAATTATAGCATGGTATATAAACATTTATCATAAATATAAAGATATATAATAACCACTTTTATTATTGCCTCTTGGGCTTATCTCCTTCCCACTTGCACTAGAGTCAATAATCTAGATTACATTGTAAGGTACCTAACACCCATGGCATTCTGGTGTTGGTCATGCTTTGCCCTAGGGAGAGCTTTAGTCAACGGATCTGCTATATTCAGTATCGATGTGTACTTTGCAAATCTTTACTTCTCCATCTTCGATGTACTCGCGAATCGAGTGGTAACGCGGCTTGATATGCTTCAGCCTCTTGTGTGACCTTGGTTCTTGTGCATTGGCGATGGCACCCATGTTGTCACGAGAAATGACTAGTGGGTCCAATGCACTAGGAACCACACCGAGCTCTACAATGAACCTCTTCATCCATACCGCTTCGATGAAGCCTCCGAAGCCGCTATGTACTCGATTCCGTTGAAGACTTCACCACCGTGCACCGCTTCGAGCTTGCCCAGCTCATCGCAAGCACCATTCAATATAAACACGTACCCGTATCGTGACTTAGAGTCATCAAGATCGGTGTTCCAACTTGCATCGGTGTAACCGCTTACAACGAGCTCTTGGTCACCTCCATAACAAAGAAACATATCCTTAGTTCTTTTCAAGTACTTCGAGGATATTCTTAACCGCTGTCCAGAGTGTTCCATTCCCGGATCACTTTGATATCCGCTAGTCAAACTAACAAGCATGTGCTATATCCGGTCTAGTACATAGCATGGCATACATGATAGATCCTACCTGTCGAGGCATAGGGGATATTACTCATCCTTTCTCTTTCTTCGTCGTAGCCGGTCCTTGAGTCTTACTCAAGACCTTGCCTGGTAACATAGGTAAGAACCCTTTCTTGCTTTCGTCCATTCTAAACTTCTTTAGAATCTTGTCCAGGTATGTACTCTGTGATAGCCCTATTAGGCGTCTTGGTCTATCTCTATAAATCTTGATGCCTAATATATACGATGCTTCACCAAGGTCTTTCATTGAAAAACTATTATTCAAATAACCTTTTACACTGCTTAATAGTTATATATCATTCCCAATCAATAATATGTCATCTACATATAATATCAGGAATACTACAGAGCTCCCACTCACTTTCTTGTAAATACAGGCCTCTCCATGACACTGTATAAACCCGAAGTCTTTGATCACCTTATCAAAGCGTCGGTTCCAACTTCTTGATGCTTGCTTCAGTCCATAGATTGAACGCTGAAGTTTGCATACTTTGTCAGCATTTTTAGGATCGACAAAACCTTTGGGTGTTGTACCATATACAACTCTTCCTCAATGTCTCCATTAAGGAACGCCGTTTTGACATCCATCTGCCAAATCTCATAATCGAAAAATGCAGCTATTGCTAACAAAATCCTCACAAATTTTAGCTTCGCTACAGGTGAGAAAGTCTCATCGTAGTCAACTCCTTAAATTTGTCGGAAACCCTTTGCGACAAGTCGAGCTTTATAGATAGTAATATTACTATCAGCATCTGTTTTTCTCTTGAAGATCCATTTATTCTCGACAGCCTTGCGGCTATCAGGTAAGTCTACCAAAGTCCACACTTTGTTATCATACATGGATCCCATTTCGGATTTCATGGCCATTTGTTGGAATCTGGGCTCATCATCGCTTCTTCATACGTCGCAGGGTCCTCACCATTGTTATCCACAATCATGACATTTAGACAAGGATCATACCAATCAGGAGTGGCACGTTCCCTTGTCGATCTGCGAGGTTCGTAGTTTCCTCGTTCGAAGTTTCATGATCATTATCATTAGCTTCCTCTCGTTGCCGGTGTAGGCGGTACAGGTACAACTTCCGGTATTGCGCTACTCCGATCAACGAGTATAGATTCATCAATCTCATCGAGTTCTACTTTTCTTCCAAATCACTTCTTTAGTGAGAAATTCTTTCTCAAGAAAGGTTTCGTTCTTAGCAACAAAGATTTTGCCTTCGGATTTATGATAGAAAGTGTACCCTATAGTTTCCTTAGGGTATCCTATGAAGACGCATTTCTCCGCTTTGGGTTCTAGCTTGTCCGGTTGTAACTTCTTTACATAGGCTTCGCAACCCCAAACTTTAAGGAACGACAGCTTAGGTTTCTTATTAAACCATAATTCATACAGTGTCGTTTCTACGGATTTTGATGGTGCTTTATTTAAAGTGAATACGGCTGTCTCTAATGCATAACTCCAAAATGATAACGGCAAATCAGTAAGAGACATCATAGAACGAACCATATCTAAGAGAGTTCGATTACGATGTTCGGACACACCGTTTCGTTGTGGTGTTCCCGGCGGTGTCAATTGTGAAAGTATTCCGCATTTCTTTAAATGCATGCCAAACTCATAACTCAGATATTCACCTCCGCGATCGGATCGTAGAAATTTAATCTTCTTGTTACGTTGATTTTCTACTTCACTTTGAAATTCTTTAAACTTCTCGAAAGTCTCGGATTTATGTTTCATGAAATAGATATACCCATATCTACTCAGATCATCTGTGAAGGTTAGAACATAACGATAACCACCGCGCGATGCTACGCTCATTGGTCCGCACACATCGGTATGTATGATTTCCAATAAGTCGAGTAGCTCGCTCCATCATACCGTAAAATGGAGTCTTAGTCATTTTTCCCATTAGACATGCTTCGCATCTATCAAGTGACTCAAAGTCAAGTGATTCAAGTAATCCATCGGTATGGAGTTTCTTCATGCGTTTCACTCCAATATGACCAAGACGACAAGTGCCACATATAAGTAGAATTATCATTCAATTTAATTCGCTTAGCATCAATGTTATGTATATGCGTATCACTACTATCGAGATCTAACAGAAATAAGCCATTCTTTTCAGGTGCTCGACCATAAAAGATATTATTCATAAAAATAGAACAACCATTATTCTCAGACTTGAATGAATAACCGTCTTGCATTAAACAAGATTCAGATATAATGTTCATGCTCAACGCGGGTACAAAATAACAATTATTTAGGCTTAAAACTAATCCCGAAGGTAGATGTAGAGGAAGTATGCCGACAGCGATCACATCGACTTTGGATCCGTTTCCAACGCGCATCGTCACTTCATCTTTCAGTAGTCTTCGTTTATTCTTTAGTTCCCTGTTTCGAGTTACAAATATGAGCAACCGAACCGGTATCAAATACCCAGTGTACTAGAACGAGAACCAAGTGAGATAAACATCTATAACATGTATATCAGATATACCTTCTTTCTTTTTCTTGACAAGGCCGCTCTTCAGATCAGCCAGATACTTGGAGCAATTACGCTTCCAGTGTCCCTTCTCCTTGCAGTAATAGCACTCAAGCATCGGGCTTAGGGCCGTTCTTAGGTTTCATAGGAGGCGTGGCAGCTTTCTTGCCACCCTTCTTGAATTTTCCCTTAGACTTGCCCCGTTTCTTGAAACCGGTGGTCTTGTTGACCATCAACACTTGGTGCTCTTTCTTGATCTCAATCTCAGCAGCTTTTAGCATGCCAAAGAGTTCGAGTAACTCCTTGTTCATGTTCTGCATATTGTTGTTCATCACAAAGTTCTTGTAACTTGGTGGCAGTGATTGAAGGACACGATTAATCCCCGACCTCTTAGGAATCACTATTCCCAAGTCACCGAGTTTCTTCGCATGCCCGGTCATGGCGAGCATATGCTCACTAACGGAGCTGCCTTCTTCCATCATACAACTGAAGAAATGTTTCGATGCTTCATAGCATTCCACGGCCGCATGAGTCTCAAATATAGCTTTCAGCTCATTCATCAACTCATGAGGATCGTGGTGCTCAAAACGTTTTTGAAGATCGGATTCTAGATCGCACAGGATGGCACACTGAACTTGAGAGTACCGAGTTTTCCGAGTCGCGTAAACAGCTTTTACTTCATCGGTTTCAGTTTCAGCAGGAGGGTCACCTAGCGGTGCATCAAGCACAAATTGCAGATTTCCGCCGCAGAGGAAGATCCTCACATGACGGAACCAGTCGGTGAAGTTGCTACCGTTGCTCTTAAGCTTTTCTTTCTCTAGAACCGGTTAAAATTGATTGGGGACGCCATCTCTACAACATATATTTGCAAAAGTTTAGACTAAGTTTATGACAAATTGAGTTCAAATTTTAATTCAACATAATTAAAAATCTAGGTGAACTCCCACTCAAAACAATATCCCTCGCATTGTCTTAGTGATCACACGAACCAAATCCACCACACCTAAGTCCGATCATCACGAGACAAGGTGTGATTTCAATGGCGAACACTCAAAGTGTTCATCATATCAACCATATGATTCATGCTCTACCTTTCGGTATCACGTGTTCCGAGACCATGTCTGTACATGCTAGGCTCGTCAAGGCCACCTTAGTATCCGCATGTGCAAAACTGTCTTGCACCCGTTGTATGCACTTGTTGATTCTATCACACCCGATCATCACGAGATGCTTCGAAACGACAAGTCTTGACAACGGTGCTACTAAGGATGAACACTTTATTATCTTGAGATTTTAGTGAGGGATCATCTTATAATGCTACCGTCGCGATCTAAGAAAAATAAGATGCATAAAAGGATTAACATCACATGCAGCTCATATGTGATATGATATGGCCCTTTTGTCTTTGCGCCTTTGATCTTCATCTCCAAAGCACGGACATGATCTCCATCATCTTCGGGCATGATCTCCATCATCGTCGGCGTAGCGTCAAGGTCAATGGCGCCGTCTTCATGATTGTCCTCCATGTAGCAACTATTACAACTACTTTAAAATACTACTCAACATGAAATTTAAAGACAACCATAAGGCTCTCGCCGGTTGCCACAATACAATAATGATCATCTCATACATATTCATCATCACATTATGGCCATATCACATCACCAAACCCTGCAAAAACAAGTTAGACGTCTCTAATTTGGTTTGCATATTTTACGTGGTTTAGGGTTTTCGAGAGAGATCTAATCTACCTACGAACATGAACCACAACGTTGATACTAATGTTGTCAATAGAAGAGTAAATTGAATCTTCACTATAGTAGGAGAGACAGACACCCGCAAAGCCTCTTATGCAATACAAGTTGCATGTCGAACGAGAAACAAGTCTCATGAACGCGGTCATGTAAAGTTAGTCCGAGCCGCTTCATCCCACTATGCCACAAAGATGCAAAGTACTCAAACTAAAGATAACAAGAGCATCAACGCCCACAAAACCATTGTGTTCTACTCGTGCAACCATCTATGCATAGACACGGCTCTGATACCACTGTAAGGATTCGTTGCATAGAAAACAAAAAATTTCCTACCGCAAACACACAATCCAAGCCAAGATGCAATCTAGAAGACGGTAGCAACGAGGGGATTATCGAGTCTCACCCTTGAAGAGATTCCAAAGCCTACAAGATGAGGCTCTTGTTGCTGCGGTAGACGTTCACTTGCCGCTTGCAAAAGCGCGTAGAAGATCTTGATCACGGCGCCACGAACGGGCAGCACCTCCGTACTCGGTCACACGTTCGGTTGTTGATGAAGACGACGTCCACCTCCCCGTTCCAGCGGGCAGCGGAAGTAGTAGCTCCTCTTGAATCCGGCAGCACGACGGCGTGGTGTCGGTGGTGGTGGAGAAATCCGGCGGAGCTTCGCTAAGCGTGCGGGATGTGGAGGAGTGGGGCGGCTAGGGTTTGGGGAGAGGGGGGCGCCGGCCACTTGAGGTGGTGCGGCCACCTTGTGCTTGTTGGGGTGGCCGGCCCCCTCCCCTTGGCCCTCATTATATAGGTGGAAGCCCCAATTGTTGGACTACAAGTCTCCGAATAAGACCCGAACCCAAAACCTTCCATGTGATAGGGAAACCTACCCAAGGTGGGAATCCCACTTGGGGTGGGATTCCCCCTTCCATGTGGGGGGGTGGCCGGCCCCCTTTGGGGGAGTCCACTTGGGACTCCTCCCCCTCTAGGGTTGGCCGGCCATGGAGGTGGAGTCCCTTTGGGACTCCGCCTTCCATAGTGGTTTCTTCCGAACTTTTCTAGAACCTTCTAGAACCTTCCATAGAACCTTCCGGATCATTTTAAATCTCATAAAATGACTTCCTATATATGAATCTTATTCTCCGGACCATTCCGGAACTCCTCGTGATGTCCGGGATCTCATCCGGGACTCCGAACAAATATTCGTACTCCATTCCATATTCAAGTTCTACCATTTCAACATCCAACTTTAAGTGTGTCACTCTACGGTTCGCGAACTATGCGGACATGGTTGAGTACTCACTCCGACCAATAACCAATAGCGGGATCTGAAGATCCATAATGGCTCCCACATATTCAACGATGACTTTAGTGATCGAATGAACCATTCACATACGATACCAATTCCCTTTGTCACGCGATATTTTACTTGTCCGAGGTTTGATCATCGGTATCACTCTATACCTTGTTCAACCTCGTCTCCTGACAAGTACTCTTTACTCGTACCGTGGTATGTGGTCTCTTATGAACTCATTCATATGCTTGCAATACATTAGACGACATTCCACCGAGAGGGCCCAGAGTATATCTATCCGTCATCGGGATGGACAAATCCCACTGTTGATCCATATGTCTCAACTCATACTTTCCGGATACTTAATCCCACCTTTATAACCACCCATTTACGCAGATGGCGTTTGATGTAATCAAAGTACCTTTCCGGTATAAGTGATTTACATGATCTCATGGTCATAAGGACTAGGTAACTATGTATCGAAAGCTTATAGCAAATAACTTAATGACGTGATCTTATGCTACGCTTAATTGGGTGTGTCCATTACATCATTCATACAATGATATAACCTTGTTATTAATAACATCCAATGTTCATGATTATGAAACTAATCATCTATTAATCAACAAGCTAGTTAAGAAGCATACTAGGGACTCTTTGTTGTTTACATATCACACATGTATCAATGTTTCGGTTAATACAATTATAGCATGGTATATAAATATTTATCATAAACATAAAGATATATAATAACCACTTTTATTATTGCCTCTTGGGCATATCTCCTCGGAAAACCAAATCTGATCCCGGGTGCATATGCACCTGGTATGTATAAAACATATTTCCAAAACATAAAAAATTTAGTAAAAAAATTTAGCATATAGAGGGACATGTTCTATGTGTGTACGTAAAGTTTCACATAAAACCAACAATTTTTCTACTCTGTGTAAAAAAGACAAATAATGCCTAAAAAAATAGACTGTTTTAGCACCAAAGATTTGTCTTTTTTGCACAAGGCACGAAACATATCGGTTTTTGCTGAAACAACTTTGTAAGCATGTAATATGTCAAGGTATACATGGGGAATTTTTATTTGTATTTTTCTAACATTTTAAAATATGTTTAATATGCATTTTAAATAAAGGGTGCATATGCACCCGGGTGTAGAAACACCCTGTCCATATCTCCTTCACTACTATCAATAACATGCACGTGAAGCACTTAGAAGCGAGATGGAAAAGAATTCGAAAGTTAGACGTGCTAGTGCTGAAATAGTGGGAGGATGGGTGACCGAGCAGGAAGTATGTCCAAGAGTAAGTAATTTGAGTAGAGATTAAGTGTAGTTAGAGACTAAACTTGTAAATACTAGAAATTCTGAAAAAAATAAAAAAAAAAGGGAGTGAAAAATAATTAGAAAAAAATAGATACAAAAAATGGCATAGGTAGCGGGTTCTGCAGCGGCAGCCTTTTGGAGCATTTTCCTGCCGTGCAGACCCTTTAGCATTGTTTTGTGTTACGGACCGGTGCTAAAGGTCCCCCTCCCCCCGCCCGCCCTCTCGGCAGCCGCCACGTGTGCCCCTTTAGCACCGGCTTGTAACACAACCGGTGCCAAAAGGGCAGGGCTTTAGCACCGGATGCTTTGCACTGGTTGCCCCTTACAAACCGGTGCTAAAGCCTCGTTTTCCACTAGTGTATGGATCCAAGGTGCACAATCCCAGAAAAAAATCCTTAATACCGACATGACTCTTCGCCAAGATGGTGTACAGTTTCTATTTGGACGATTAGTTGGTCAAATTGACCGAAATCTAACTTAGATTAAAGATATAATAGCTTCAATCAATTAAAATTTAGAGATTAGAGAGTGGAGATTGGGTGTACATGGGCAGGAGTGATATTTTTGTAAAACAGTCAGAAATCGTATTTCCAAGTTTCAAGCAATTATGAAAAAAACTATATATCGGCAATAATGTATCGCATAAAAATGAAAAACATCAATTTCAAGCACTATGTATTCTAAGCTATAAAAAAATGACAGAGTGCAGATCTGAGTATGCAAGATTTCAAAACTTCAAAAGTATTAGATTTTGTTATTTTTGCATAGACCATAATAATATTTTAAAAGTAGACCGATGGGTTGCATGTGATTTTTTTGAGAGTATGCCGAGGTGTACGAATTTTTTTTATAGAAAGCAGAATTTTAAGTATAAGACAATTACAACCTGATGTAAACACCAAGCGCAGTACAAACTCCAGACTAGGGCAGTCCAAAGTTATCCACCACCAACATTACAACTTTGTTATTACAACTACAAAGCAAAAGAGCCTATCTTAAACTGAGCAACACCGCCACGTCTGGACTGATGCCAGTCACCTCCGAAGACTGATGGCTTCCACTGAACTTACCTGGTCAAAGCACCATCCACCCTTGATGCCGAAAAGGAGGTGCTAAGTAGATGGTGGCACTTGGTCGGTCCCGAGAAAGGCATCGTCTTGGAGTCACCGACGACGATGTACATTGCGCCTCAAAACGTCAATCTTGGACAATGACGATCATCGGATGTGCACAACACATAACCTCCAAGTCGTGTCTCCAACGTGATGTTCCCAACCGATCCGGAACCGAACCTAGGATTTCTCCCGGAGACAACTACCAACACCAAATGAGCTTGAGAGAGCTATCGACGCACCTCGGCAACGCCTCCAAGGAGGGGAACAACACCAACGGGCGCCGTCGTCGCCGGTACCGAAGACGGGCATGACTTTCACCCATAAATTTGCCTACCTCATCCCTCCACTTGTTTAGAGTAAACAATGTCCATGTTGGCACACACCACCGCCATCACAACACCTCGTCGTCGTAGCCGAAATGTCGATGTCGACCCAACCACCTGCATGGCAGAGAGACCACCCATCATCCACCTCTCACATGACCGAGGAACCGCAGCCCTGGGCCTTCTCGCACCTCCTGCACGGACAAGGGCATGCCGCATCGCTTCTGTACCACCAACTCTAGGCGGACAACCATGCTATGGATGCGGTCCTATGACCCAGATCAGGCCCGGGATGTTGGGCCCAGATCTGGCCCATGCGGTCGCCTCTAGGTCCACCCTCATTGACTCCTCCGCAGTCCAGATGCTGCCTCCAAGAACACATCATGGGCAGCACCACTTCAGCTCCATCAGAGCCGCCTCCATGGCCCAGGAAGGTCCCACCGATGCAGAGCCCGCATGTGATTTTACATCAGTAATCTGTAGCTGCTGCATTTGGTGACCTAATCTATTGTCATTTAGTGGTAACCAGACTGGAGGAGCACGTCCAACAGAACAAAGCTAGCTAGTTTTGTCCCTGCCAGCGGAGCTTGATTACCTTGTTCAAATTGATGTACAACGTACCTCCAGAGCAGCGTCTCACCCCTAAGGCCTAACAGTTTTTAGTACATTAATCTTTATGTGCAATGACGGATTTTATAATACAATACTTCTCAATCCATCTATATGAGATATATGCCACCAATGCTATAAATTTCGTGAAATATATTTTATATTTTATAAGCCAAATTAATGGTATATTTTTTCTTAAAATAAGTGGTGACCTAATAACCGGTATGAAGGTAGCACCACTTTTTGCTACTAATAATGGTAAGTACATACCAGTTGTACATGTAAACATGCATGCACGAAGGAGCACTTGTTCTAGAAGAATGGCCTAGTCGGTGACATGGGACATATACGTATTTATATATAGTCAACGGGCTGCAAAAAACAAAATTCGAGTTCTATTAGCCTTTCGTTTCTGAATTTATAAAGCTTGAACATCAATAAGGGAGACAAGGAAAAAAAACGTACAGTACAACAATGCTTGGAGACTACGGAAGAACTTCAGCACCACTTGTCGCACTGATTGGCTGCCTGGTCAAGTGGTCATTTGATATATGCAATTAAGCCTGATTCTTATAATGTTATCTGGTGTGTTTGTATATATCAAATAGTTTTGACTTCAGGCGGGACCTAGCCTTCAACAAATGACGAAAGGGCCTCTGGAAGTTGATTTGAAGTCCTGATTTTTGTTCTCTTGAAGCTAGATTAAGGATTTGCCTTTTTTTCGTTGTTGTAGATGCCGGATATAATTAATATCTTCTTGATAAAAATATATCATTCCTTATAGATATTTTTGAGGATATCCCATTCAGATCATCCCATCCAGCACAAAAGTATTTTGTTTTCTCACCAACATTAAGCGCTAGTAACAACACATAACCTTCTTGTTCAAGCATAAAACCATCATTTTTTCAGGCTAAATTTCAACTTTGATACCACTTCACGTTTTCGTAGCAAAAAAAAAAACCACCACATTTTCTCGAGATTTTCGTAAAAAACACTAATATCACATTGATCCCAAATTGACACCAAAATCGGCAGTGCGACCTGTCGGTGCCAATTTTGGTGACATGTACTGAAGAAACTCAAAATATGTACAGAAAAAAATGTGGAAATAAAAAAAGTTCTATCTTACCCAACGGTCGATGCTTCCTCGCATTCCACCCCCACCCCCAGCGCCGCCGTTCTCCGACGAGGCAGGCCGCCGCCACACACAAGTGAGGCATACCGGGAGCACCGTCGTCGACCTGTTGGCTCTGGCAACCCCATCGCCCGCCACCCTCCCCTCCCCTCCCTTGCATGACCCCCCCAGCCAGGACTTCGGTGAGCGCTAGCCTCCTCGCACCCCAGCTCGGCCAAGGCCAGGGGGCAGCGGCCCCTAATCGCGCCGCCACAACTATGTCCACGCCGCACGAGAAGCGTCGGAGATGGGGAAGACGACCTGGAGATGGTCGGCGGCCTCGGTCCTAGCAACGTCAGGGATTGGGAAGCACAAAGCGGTTGATCCCTGCCTCCCCAGCGGTGGCTTGCAGGGACGACGGTGGTGCCGTGGTGGGGTGGGCCGGCTGAGGCTGCGGGCGGTGGCGGCGGCGATCGAGAGGAACCTCCCGGATTCATTTTTAGTTTTCCACTTTTTTCTCTTTTCTTCATATTTTTGCTTTTCTTAATTGTGCTGGCATGTGGGACCGAGTTCACTTCTTCAAATTTAGTACACGTCAGCCTTACAGGTGGACCAAGACAACCAAAATCTCTATCAATTTGTGCTTAATGCGAGTTTATTGTTTTTTTGCAACATCTTGACAAAATGTGATGGTTTTCTTTTGTTACAGAAACATAAAATAATACCAAAGTATAAATTTAGGTTGAAAATGGTGGTTTTATGCTATTAACTCTGGTCAGGTGAAAATGTGCTACCTCTTGTTCCAAATGGTGTACGGTAGACTTTTGTGTGCAATGATCAATAAACCACTACGAGTCCACCGGTACGCACTTATTTATCCTTCTCAACAGGACAGATTCCAGTCACCATATGAAATCCGTAGTTTGCAGGCACAAGTCAAACGACACATTTTGGACGCGTTTGGTATCCTAGGCACCCCTTAGATATGGACCTTTCCGATCGGAAAAGATCGACGCGGAGCTAACTCAACGCTAGCGTATAAGTAGATATAGTTCCGCGTCGATTAAATTGAGCTGGAGGTAGTAGCATTTTGCTATCAATATGCAGAAGCGAGACATGGTTTAAATCATGGAGTCCAGCCTCCTCTGTGGAGAGGAGCAGATTAGTAGAGTAGCATTTTCATGTCCCACTCGCACATACGTGGACAAATCACATCCCGTTTGCTTTAGAGTAGGGTTTTTGCCTTCTTGTTGGAGCTCAACGACACACGTGCAAGCGCCCCGGCCCGCTGAACAACAGCTTGCTTCCGCGTCACGATGTGGATTAGAAGGGTTGACCACACTGTTGCAGGTAGGAGTACATAACTTTCGAAAGAGTACGGCCCTGTGGATGCGCCGCCCGTGAAGCCGTTAGCCGTCATCGTAGTGTCGCTGTTTTGTTAGGCAGATGAGATCGACATGGTTGCTTGAGATCCAAGGCTTGCTTTAATTCTCATTATGTTTTTCTTCTCCTTTTTGGGTTCAAATACGACGTGAAGGTGCGACAGAATAATATATTCATCCACCCTCCATCTGTTTCCGCGCGGATCACTTGTGCATCGGCGGACGATATGCTTGGTCTCCAAGGCCCATACTTCGCTCCCAAGGCGCCTGGGGAGTGGGGAGGCAGGCCAGTCAACTCGATTAATCAACCAACAAAGTGTGAAGTGTCCCGATCGATCGCCCTTGAGCAACTCTACCACTTCAGGTAAAACTGATCAAACCCTTAAACCTCTTTTTTTAGATTATGGTCGAAAGCATCGTCCATAACGGATCCCATTAAAGTGGTTCAACCATAAATTTTCTAAAGGGCACTGAGAATATAATGCATGTTCAAGATCCTTGTTTTCACGGTTTCCGAGATTATACAGGTTTGTGCCCCGTAATAGATTACCAGTCTTCCGTCCGTCCTGGTGGGATGTATACACTCAACGGGCGCCAGGTGTTCGTTGTTACAAAAGGATAGCCAGCTAGCAGTTCTAGCCGGCCTCTAGGCTATCTCTCTTTTTGCCGAGGGCAGGAAGAGAGCAATATGTGTACAGTATAGACTTATGAGAATGATCGGCCCCATCTTCTGATGGAGGGGCGATATAGAGGGCCATGGAAGCTCCTGGAAGGAATATCAATAGCGGAGATTGATAGATAACTAAAGGCATGCCAAAGATATTATTTTGGGAGAAAACGACAAATTGGCCAGAAGTAATTAAGTTTTGTACTAAATAATCACAGAGCCTCATGCTTGTCATCAGCGGAGACATCATTTTTCTCCATGGCATTTACGGTGGCGCCTTCCCTCTCGGCCTCCCCAGCCATCCAGTCCCAAATCTAATTCAGCTAGAGAAACTATTTGATGTTAAATTATACATAAAATATGCAAAGTAAATAAGTGGATACTTTACAAAGTGAACATGACTAGGCAAGAAATTAGCACCACAAGAAATTGTATGTCTCATATATGTGAATCTACCTGTACTATGCTTACATACCATCACACCAGTTTTACATCACTCGTGGGAAATGAAACAAAGTGAGGTCCAAGTGAAGGGTGAAGCCATATCTGTTGTCGATCACTACACCAAGACAAATTGACAAAGTTCTTCATGAGAAGTGTCACATGTTGTTTTAAACTAAGCAAAAACTGAACTGTGAGAAGAAGGTCTTGATACCTTGGCGATTTAATGTGATCTAGAGAGAGAGAGGTGGGGTGAACCTGACTACTGGTGATGTAGTCAAACTTAAATGGGTCCCCCATATTATTATATCTGGTTCTGCTCAAGTAAAGGTCCATGAAGATCTCAACGTAGAATCAAGAGTTGTGCTGCACAAGGCATCTGATGCCCATAGATTCAACGTGTGTAGCAAGAACATAGCTTAGAAAGGAAAGCTTGAACCATTGTAACCTACTTGGACTCGATAACCTCAGACCTAGCTTCATCTATAAAAGCTAGCAGGGCTGCCAGGAGATGGCAAGAGAGACGTGCATCAAACCCTAGCTATGGTAGATCATCACCACTTTTGCCACCATGGCAACTCCTTGTAATCATCATCATAATACAAGCAGACAAGAAACACATAGGGTTTCTCCATCGGAGACCTGAAGTTGGGTAAAACCTCGTTTGTCCCCTGTGTGTTGTGCTTGTACACCGTCGAAATCACCATCACACTTCTTCCCCAAAACCAAAGTCCATCACGTATGACCATTGTCGTGGTGACCCCACGTCAACTGGTGGATGGAGTTACAACCAGAGGGCCCGAGAGCAGCAATGTTGTATCAAGGGAAACCATCACACACATCAGCGCCACCCGCAGCCCGGGGGTGAGCTCGAGAGAGAAGGAGCCGGGGGCAACTCTTAATCGGAGACCCCTTCCCAAATATCCGGTCAAACCTTGGTCAGGAGGTAGGACGAGGAGGCGGAGCGCTACTGCAACCCATGATCCTAGTCTCGAGCACTGAGGAGGATATCGTTGGTAGACGTGAAGCACCCCCCCCCCCCCCGCGCGCTCCTTCCGACAACGACATGGGCGGTGGTATATGCTATTCATGGCAATGTCGATGGCATAATATCGACTAGATGAGGGAGTGGCAACGACAACACGTGGAGACAGGCGAGGAAGGAGGCAACGTGCGTTTCACCCAGTGATGGCGGCGTCACGAGCTCTCTTAGGGACCGATGTAGATGCAGCGGAAGGAAGAGAATGGGCGTGAGCGCAAAGGGGGCGAGAGAAAGGCGGATAGGTTTTCATCATGGGACACTCTTTTTTACTAGAGTAAAAATGACCAACAACTCAGATCAGCTGATAGATGAATTCGATGGACGCTAAGTCAAATTAACCACGAGGCCTAGGTGGGGTTTCCTTGCTCCAGAGCGGCCCGTCGTCGACGGATGTAGGGTAGGAGGTCGACACCGTTCTTAGGATGGCGGGGGCAACGTACCTCACCGCGCTCACCTTCTAGCCATGAGGTTGGCGCTAGTCTGGCGGAACGAGGAGGCGCGCCTCAGCGAGGATAACGACCTCGTTGACGGTGATGTTGCGTGGGGGAGGTGCGCTGCCCCTACCTCTAGTGCAACTCCCTCCGGCCTCGTGGATCGGGCCGGTTTTTAAAAACAAATTTGAAAAATGTTCAGTTCTGAAAAATGTTCAAATAAATTGAAAATATTCGAATTTAGAATTTTGTTGGATTTAAAAAATTATTCAGATTTTGAAATTTTTCGTATCAGAAAAAAACTGAAAAAGCAGAAAACAGAAGCCCGCCAGAAGCCTCTAGAAGCTTCCCAAAACCGGGCCGAGTACGGAGGGGCTTGTGTTGCCTCAAGAAAACAGCACAGGACCCCAACGATGTCGAATCGGATCAACGGCCCAAACTCCAAGCCGGCCAGGCTGAACTTCATCGTGGTTGAAGACTCGTTTCGGGAAATTTAAAGAAATAAAAAAGGCTCGCTCGGGTTTCTGGCCGGAGGCGGCCACCAATGGCAGAGTTATGTTGAGGTCAGGGGGGCCGCCGCCCCCCAGCCAAAAGAATTTTTTTGTTACTAGGTATCAGTTAGATAGGATTGGACAAAATACGAGATTCCCCCAGCGTGTCGCAATACAACATTCAACCCATTAACAAGCCGTGCACAACTCTCCGTCTCTCCCACTCCCAGGGAAAGAAACAAGAGCATGTGGAGGTGTCGCCATGACTCACAGCCGCGCCGGGTCCACCTCCAATGGCAGAGCTATGTTGAGGTCAGGGGGGCCGCCCCCCAGACCAAAAGAATTCTTTTGTTACTAGGTATCAATTAGCTAGGATTGGACAAAATACGAGCTTCCGCACCCCCCCCCCCCCCCAACGTGTAGCAATACATCATTCAGCCCATTAACAAGCCGTGCACAACTCTTTATCTCTCCCACTCCCAGCGAAAGAAACGAGAGCATGTGGACACCTCCACACGGCTGTGAGGTGTCGCCACTCCCATTGGAAGAAGGTGAATGATGAAAAATCTTGTGCATTCTTAGGCCATGTGGGTTCTAGACCTTGCTCACCGCATAACAATGCAGTCACAGAATGTCGATCACTTATGCATCAACCATTTCATATAAAAAATGTTGTAGCATCAAAGGACAAGGAAAAAGCAGAAAGAAATCGTCTAAGGCTTAAAGCTTCTGTTGCAGCTATCCGGTGGCTCACCTTTCAGTCATGTGCATTTAGAGGACATGATGAGAAAGCCAACTCAAAAAATAAAGGAACTTTCTTGAATTGTTGGAGCTTCTTGCAGAGTTCAATCCTGATCTTGTCAAAGTCATTTTGGGGAATTCTCCATACAACTGTAAGTACACATCTCCGGAAATTTAAATGGAAATCTTGGGCATATATGTATCTAAAGTTAGGACACATATACGTGAAGAAATTGGGGACTCTAAATTCTCTATTCTTGTGGATGAGACATGTGATGTTGCAAAAAGAGAACAAATGGCATTGGTTTTCAGATTTGTTGATAAAGCAGGTTGTTCGCAAGAGCGTTTCTTTGATTTAATACATGTTGCTAATACTAAGGTTGTGACATTGAAAGATCAATTGTGCTCTGTATTATCCAACTATGGTTTTGATCTTCAGAACCTTAGAGGACATGGATACGACGGGGCTAGCAACATGAGTATAAAGAGCTGAACGGATTGCAATAACTCTTTCTTAAGGTTTGCCCATATGCATACTATGTTCATTGTTATGCTCATAGATCGCAACTTGCACTAGTAGATGCATCCAAGGATGTGGTTCCTGTTGCCCAGTTTTTTCAGCAACTAATCTTTATAATTAACACCGCCCGATTCATCCTCAAAGTGCCATGATGAACTCCATGATGCCCAGCTAGTAGAACTATCACGTTTGATAGAAAGTGGAAGAATTCAAACCGGTCAAGGGGAAAATCAAATAAGATCACTTAAACGGCCTGGGGACACTAGGTGGGGTTCACACTTTGGTTATGTTCTCAGCCTTATGAAGTTATTTAATGTAGTGAATGTTGCGATACAAGATATGGCTGCTGATGGATCAATTCCTGGAACAACACGTGCTCATGCTGACACTTCCTTTAGCTATTTGTCCTATTTCGAGTTTGTCTTTGTCGTATGATGAAGGAGATACTAGAGATAATGGAAGGACTTGGCTAGGCTTTACAACTGAGATCACAAGACATTGTAAATGTTGTTCGTCTAGTATTTGCTACAAAAGAGTGTCTTCGGCAGTTGAGATCGGATGATGGTTGGGAACAATTCTTTTTTAGAGTTGTTGAATTTTGTGTAGAGCATGGCACTGCAATTCCAAACATGGAGGAAACTTATATCACGTGTGGTGGTCGAGCACAACATCAGCCTGATCATTTCAATAAGGAGCAATATTTTCGAGTGGAGATCTTCCGTGCAACTATTGATTGACAACTACATGAATTGGATCGCACGCTCAATGAAAAGATAATGGATCCTCTATCCACCGGTGCCACTTTAATTCCCAGAAATAGATTTAAATCACTTAAAGGGAGTGAAATTTGTGAGTTAGTGAAGAAGTACTACCCAGCTAATTTTACTCAACAAGACCACTATGGATTAGAACAACAACTGAAAATGATGTTGTTGATGCTTCTAATGATGAAGAGCTGAAAAAATATCTCAACTTTGATTGTCATTGCCTTGCCGAGACGAGAAGAGATACTATCTACAATCTGATTGTCAGGGTACTCCATCTACTTGTCAATCTTCCAGTTTCTACCGCAGGTGCAGAAGGAGCATTTTCAAGTTTAAAAATCATCAAGACAAGGTTGGGTAACAAAATGGGAGATAAGAATCTTGCCAATAATTTGGTAGTTCACATAGAGCGTGAAATTTCTAAGAAGTACGATTTTGAGGCTGTTTTAACATCATTTAAGAGCAAGGCGGCTCGGAAAGCTGATCTATAATTCCTCAAGTACTATATGTCATTATTTAGTTCTAGTTTAAAGTAGTCCAGCATATATATATGTACATATATATATCAATATATGATCTCATCGGACATGTATTTTTCAACCTATGTGATATCAATATATATTTGTCTCAAGTCTGCACATCCAATTTTTTTTACCAGTGTTCCAGTTTTGTGTTCTTTGGGCCCCCAAGATTTTTTTTCCAAGCTCCACCACTGGCGGCCGCAGCTACCAGTCTACCACACCATCATGCCCTACTTCCCTCCCCCCAGTACGCGCCCAGGCGCCCCGCCCTCTCCCGCGTGGCTTCGTGCCCATGGAGATGGACCCGCTCAGTTCTGGCTTCACGGCCTCCGATCAGGATCTCCGTATGGGCGGCTATCCAGATTTGCCGAGGACGTGATCCCCAAATCTCTTTCCTTTGTGTGCAAAAGGGCTCACGGGTCTTGGCCCAAGCTGTAGCATGAGGGGAATTGATTGGATTTAAAGTTGGGATTTCTATTTTCGTGCCCCTGCTTCGTTAGTTGTACTCAGTTTTCCCCAGCTCGTTAGTTTTTCCTCAGCTTTCCCCTCCCTCTAGTTTGAAACCCCTCGAAGACGCGGGTTGCCGTCAGGTCAGAGGCCTTACCGTTACCGTCAGGTCAGTTCCTCTCTGACCGTCTCGTGCTGATGGGTAGCCATCCATCTACCGCTGACGCGTGGGCCGTTTTATTTCCTGATTGTATACGCGGTGCTGCCAATGACAAATGGGGCCGCTCTTAGCCATCCATCTACCACTGACGCGTGGGCCGTTTTATTTCCTCGATTGTATACGCGGTGCTGCCAATGACAAATGGGGCCGCTCTATGGGGCTGCCGCAGCCAATGACCAGTGGGTCGTCTATTTATTTATAGAAAATTATATATTGCCGCTCCGTGGGGCCTCCGCAGCCAATGACCGCTGTGGCAGGTGACTATTTTCGCAGCTTAATCTAAAGTGACTCTTATGCTAAACATTGTGCATCCCGACGTTGACCTAGCAAGGTGGCGGCGAGCATAGCCGTTCTGACCATGCCGATATTGGCATCGGCATCGGCATCGTTTGGAGGATGTGGTGCTCGAATAATAGTGGAAATGCGATATTATTTTTTACATAATATATAGAAAATAGCTAGATCTCTAAATCGATGCATATGAAGCTACATATATATTCTTGGTCATAATCCCCTTGTCTAAAGGGGATGGATGCATGGCTTCAAGTCGTCGTCGCTTTCATCGTCAGTATCTTCGTCGTCTGAGTAGTAGTACCTCCTGCACATTGTTCCGTCGAACACCTTCACTGTGAGCACATCATCGCCTTCATATTTGAAGTGTACGTGGCAGCCGAAATCCACACCGTGCGCGATCGCGAATTTCTCCCAGCCCTTGTCGAGGTACATCCGGCCTTGTCCAAAGAGATCGAGCGCCGATCGTTTGAAATTAAAGGTTTTTTTAGAACATGCCCATAATTAATCACATGCATCATATATGTGGGAACGCGTACGTACCTTCTTGACCAAAGGGTATTCATAGACGACGATGAAGAACTCCTCTATGATCAATGGCAGTGTTGACGGTGGTGGTGGCAATGATGATGATCCCCTTCCCCTTCCCCTTCCCCTTCCCCTTCCGGTCCGCGTCCGAGACGTGGAAGCCATGGCAATGGATGATGAAGTGTATGTGAACGAAGAAGAGAGAGGCAGAACCTATTGACACAAGGGATGGCCGTGTGGGTGTTTATAAGGGAGAGATGACTGTTGTAGGGGTTTACACAATAAAATAAGGAGGAGGTGAACGTTGGTGGGGGTTTACACAATAAATTAAGGAGGAGATGACCGTTGTGGGGGTTTACACAATAAATTAAGGAGGAGACGACCGTTGTGGGGGTATATATCTCAACAAAAAAGTAATGCGGACTATCTTGACGGAAATGGAACTTCGTGATATAGTTTATCATTTTACCGTGAAAAGTAATGCCTAAAAGAAATGGTAATTCGTGATAGTTTATCATTTACCGTAATGGCTACAACAAATCGTTGATGGTTTATCATTTTTTGCGTGAAAAGTAATGGCTACAAGAAATGGGTGATGGTGTATCATTTTTTGCGTGCAAAGTAATGGCTACAACAAAATCGGTGATGGTTTATCGTTTTTTGCGTGAAAAGTAATGGCTACAAGAAATGGGTGATGGTGTATCATTTTTTGCGTGAAAAGTAATGGCTACAACAAAATCGGTGATGATTTATCGTTTTTTGCGTGAAAAGTAATGGGTACAAGAAATGGGTGATGGTGTATCATTTTTGTGCGTGAAAAGTAATGGCTACAACAAAATCGGTGATGGTTTATCGTTTTTTGCGTGAAAAGTAATGGCTACAAGAAATGGGTGATGGTGTATCATTTTTTGCGTGAAAAGTAATGGCTACAACAAAATCGGTGATGATTTATCGTTTTTTGCGTGAAAAGTAATGGGTACAAGAAATGGGTGATGGTGTATCATTTTTTGTGCGTGAAAAGTAATGGCTACAACAAATCGGTGATGGTTTATCATTTTTTGCGTGAAAAGTAATGGCTACAAGAAATGGGTGATGGTGTATCATTTTTTGCGTGAAAAGTAATGGCTACAACAAAATCGGTGATGATTTATCGTTTTTTGCGTGAAAAGTAATGCCTAAAAAGAGTTTATCATTTAGCTCGTGAAAAATAATGCAGAAAACCAAACTTTGCGTGAAGCTAACCGACGACAGAGAGAGAGAGGGTGGTGGCCCCGACCAGAGAGAGATAGGGGTTATCCTGCCCGTTAGATCATACGATCAACGGTCGGCGGGCACGATCCGCGTGACATGGGCTAGACCAATCGGGGCAATGTTGGGCGTCCGTGAGAGTTTGTGAAGGGAGAGGGCAAAACTGAGTAGTATCAAGAAACCAAGGGCAAGTGAGTAGTAAACTGACTAAGGGATTCAAATATGAGATTTAAAAAATGGAAAATGCGTGTTTTGTACAATGAAACCCATCTTGGCCTACCTCAAACTATTTGCAATACAAATCTACATGAGTGTGAAAATTATGGCCTCATTCAGACAAAGTATGTTTTGGGGAAAGCTGTTTTGGGTAGGGCTTATTATGGAAAACCATGCACCTTCATAGCTACTAGGTGATTTGAGAAGTGGCAATTTGTGGTGAAAATTTATTTATCTATGATTTATCTATGATTTGAGAAGTGGCAATTTGTGGTAAAGACTCCATGAGTAAGTGCCACTCTTTTTCGGAATTTTTTGCACATTAAATAACTCATTTAACTAGTTAATCCCATTTGTTGACTCTCCGTTGACCAGCCACTTGAGGGTAAAACTGAGTATATTACACTAGCCAGTATTAGCACTCAAGGAGAAAACTGAGCACACAAAAAATGCTAGTATATGACTCGGGGGTATACCTGAGTATATCTAAATTTCCAGGGTTAGACCCCGAGGACGCGTGTTGCGGTGCAGAAGTGGAAGACGTGCCATTGTTGACGCGTGTCGCAGTGTAGACGTGCAAATAGTGGACGCGGGTCGCATTTAGGACGCGTAAGCCCCTCCCTCCCTCCCTCTGCACACAGTCGTGTCATTCTCGCTCACGCACGAAACCGCCCCTCTCACGTCCCATCAACTTCTCCAAATCGAAAACCCCAACCGCCGTACGCACGCTACCCTGCCGGCGATGGAGAAGAAGAATGCGCCGGCGGCCGTCGTCTCCGAGCCCGTCGCCTCCGAGCCCGTCGCCTCCGCGCCCGTCGCCTCCGAGCCCGTCGCCGCCGAGCCCGTCGCCGCCGAGCCCGTCGCCTCCGAGGGCGGCGCATCCAAGCGCGGCGCCTCCGTGAACTGGGCCTCTCTCTCGGCTGATGGACCACTTCACAAGATCGGCCAATGCTTACTGGCGAACGAGGAGTACGCCGACACCTACTCTGCTATGAGGCAAGTCTCGTAGAAATTGGCGCTCAGGTTTGCCCGAGCCCGACGTGCACCCGGACGAATGGATCATGCTACACCACGCCCTTCCACGCGTCGCTGAGTTCACCTTCCTCCAACTCGGCACATCACGCTACGTCACCATAGATCTATCGGAAGTTCATACAAGGTTCAAATTCCTCCATATCTACCTTTTTATTTTCAATCTTAAACACATCTTAGTGCTGAATGTTATCTTCATCAATATATTTTAGATACTACTTCGTCGGCTTTTGCCGTGGTGTCATCGTGCTTGCCCAGAAGAACCCGCCGCACAAGATACGGCTGCTGAACCCACTCACAAAGAAATCGAACACTACGTTTGAGGCGCAGATGCCATCTGTTTTTCTGAAATCAGTCGCTGTTATCAAATCCCCGACTATGGTCTTCGTTGACACACATTACCCGTCGGAAATTGGTTGGGTCGATGAGAGCACTCCAACTAAGGATATAAATGAAGATTGGGGAGAAGGAAGATTTTCGATCAAGAACCATTGTCTGCGTTGCATTACCCCGTTCAATGGTGAACCGTATGCGTAGCCGGTGACAATTTTGAGATCGGAAGAATAGTGTGCACCAATGTACAGCTTGCGGCAGGGCGCGAGCACCGTCAAGATGGAGACACTAATTTCATTTCCAGAACTTGGACGTCGAAGTTCTATCTTGTGAAGTCGGATGGTGATCTCGCTGCTTGTGTTGTTGGTCAGCGAGGCTTTGGCGGGCAAACCATTGGTGTACCGTGTGAACACTCGTAGCCGCTCTCTCCATCCGGTCAGTAACATTGACAAGTAATGCCTTCTTCGTGAATTATATCCGGTGTATCTCCGTCGACACCGAGTGTACCCGACACTTCGACCTGGCAGCATCTACTACGCGGATTTGGGTCATGATACAAAGGCCTGGGATGAGTGGCCAGTACGTGTGGATAGAATAGGAAGCTACGGTATGAGTAATGAACACAGGCCATACCGTTTGGAGGATGTATTGGCCGCACACTGCAGACGGAAGGAGTTCAATGAATATTTCCTTGGGGAAATGCACGAATGGAGCGACGAAGAAATATATGAGGAGGAATGAAGAACAAATTCATTCATCCTAATCTTCTTGTTGTCCATACATTGCGTGCGTCTTGTATATTTTTCAGCTTAGTTTGTCATGAACATTAACAACGTTATTGCCTGCTTTTGGCTGCTGTATGCAGTTTATGTATTATACTTAGTTTTGTGATTATGCTGTTGTGAATTTATCATATACTAGCTTCTAGATTTGCTACTAGATTTGCTGCCATATTGGGCAAAAACGAGGGCCAAAAGGCATAAATAACCCCAGAGATTTGCTACTAGATTTGCTACTAGATTTGCTGCCATATTGAAGAAAGACAGAAATAGAAGCTTCTCTAGATTTGATACTAATTTGGTGAAAAAGACAGAGAGAGAAAGAGGGGAAAAGGTGCTCTTAAAAATGCCAATTTGGGCCGAGAGAGACAAAACCCAGCTCCTGCTCACGTGCAACCAAACGCTTCTCGTCCTGTCCCACGCGGTCCCTTTCTACCAGCCCCACGCGACGCGGCCCAACACGACCCGGCCCCACACGACGCGGCCCCACAGACGACGCGGCGCAACACGTCAGCCACGAACGTCCAAATAAACGGATTCCTTCCGTCTGAGCTCCTTCTGCGGGTTTCAGACATAGGCTTGGGGAAAACTGAGGAAAAACTAAGGGGCTGGGGAAAACTGAGTACAACTAACGACCCGAGGGCACGAAAATAGAAATCCCTTTAAAGTTTGCCAGGATGCATTGGGAGGAGTATAAAATTTGTTGTATGTTGATGATTCTGTAATTTTGATGTAAGCAGATGAGGCTAATTCTCCATGTCTAAACCGTATATCGGATACCTATTGTTAAGCTTCTGGATAATTTTTTAGTACATCAAAGTCGAGTATCTTTTCCAATCTGAATGCAAATCTGGATATTATGAAGGTGGCACTTACAGATAAATACCTTGGTTTGCTGGCCATGGTTGTTGCGGATAGATCTATGTCATGTCAGTTCCTGGTAGACCATGTATGTCAAATAATTAATGGGTGGGAGAAGATTTTATCTTCAGGGTGGAAAGGAGGTGCTACTCAAAGAAATAGCCCAAGCAATACCATCTTATGAAATGTCGGTTTTCAAAATTAAAGGAATCACTACGGTGATGTCAAATTTTTGGTGGGTGATGGTGCTATTCGAAAGAGGATGCATTGGGTAGCCTGGTGAAAATTATGTGTACCAAAAAGGAAAGGAGGTATGGGTTTTAGAGATATTCATTTCTTTAACCTTGTGTTGCTAGCTAAACAAGTTCGGAAACTGTTGGAGGAACCCGATTCTTTGTGTGCGAGAGTTCTTCGTACTAAGTATTTTTCATCCGAGGACTTACTTAAAGCGCTGATAAAGAAAGGCATCTCCTTCGCTTGGCAAAGTATATGGTATTGTATCCAGACTTTCAAGAAAGGGACATATTTGGCGTGTCGGCCTAGGTGATAAGATCAATCTAGGATGATGAGTGGATTCCTAGCAGTCATTTGTAATGTCCCAGGTTTAGAGACGATCGAGGGGTAGATTTTAGAAAGGGATGTGCATTGCATCATAAATTCTGGGGAAATTTCGCGCTTTTAAAACAAAACTGCATCGAAGGGGGACAGGTTTCTCTCTCGACATCTTACAGGGTTAGGGTTTCGAGAGTGCGACAAACTTGTTCCTACTTAACTAGATTAGGGTTTTGAGAAGAGAGAAGAGAGATTATATTTCAATCTTAAGTTGCATGATTGAATTCAAAATTAAGTTGCATGATTGAATTCAAAATTAAGTTGCATGATTGAATTCAAACCAAATTTGAATTTGAATTTCAAATTCAAACAACAAATTGATATCACATAATTCAAACTTGAGATAATTCAATAAATAATTAAAAGTAATCAAGAATATAAATAATATAGCACCTAGACAAAGCTCATTAAGGAAAACTTGAGCTTTATTAATAATCACATATGATACATTGTCAATTACAATATCCAGAAATGCAATTTGAAATATTACAACATATTACATGAATTGGAATAAATAGAAATAAGCAAAATAAAGAAGATTACAATTCAAATGGAATTCCTAAACTACAACTTGATCTTCACTTGATCATCATCCTGATTCCCTGCACACAAACACAACAAAGAACTAGTTATGCCAAGTGGCAAGGTTAGCAAACAATTGAATGAAGAGGATATGGCCAGGGATCAGCCGAGCTGATCCATTCCAACCCAAGTCCCAAGCCACACACACACAGGCAGCACACAAGGACTGCTGCATGTGTAACAACACACAAGGCCAGGGGGAGTCACCAAAACAGCCAGGCAGTGCTGTCGACCAGGAGAGCAAGTAGAGGACCAAATATAAGCTTTTCACCAGCAAACCCTAGCCATTCCATCGACAAGGAGTACCAGGGTAAGAACACAGCAAGAACAACAAGAACAGGTGAACAGCTAGGGCTGCTCCACCTATTCCAGTCACCACCAGAAACTAACCAAGATTCACAAGCTTGCAAGGAGGAGCAGGGCAAGCAAACCAAAACCACCAGAAGCAATCCTCTACACCAACACATTTCTAGGAGCTGGAGTGAGGTATACACATCATCATGAACAAACCAGATGGTTTTGTTCATAAATTGCACAGGCATGATCACAAGCACACAAAGGGTGGGGTAACCCTGTTTTGATCATCATTTGGTCAGAGACCAAGTGTAACCTGGTAGAAATGGCAAGGACCAGGGATCAATCAAGCCTATACCCATGGTTATGCCAACCGAGAATAGTGGTAGCATCTTCCAAATGGAAACAGGAAAGAAAACCATCCCGAGAGACTTATCCAAGTATAACCGGACCACATTAGCCCTTTTAAGAGCATCGAATATAGACATTTATATGTCTATTTTCATTTCAACATCAATTATACTCGGAAGCCCATGAATGACTACCGAGTAATATTGCACAATGAGCATACGTAAGAGGTAGGAGCAACCTTTACTAGCACACCAAGCATTGCTAGGGTCACAACAACTACCTAGCCACACAGAAAAGCCACAAGAGAAGCATATCATCACTCCAAGGAGTTCATGCATCACAGGAGGCGCCAACACATGTTGGTTTCCATCCAGATAGGGCATAGGATGCACCGGATCACTACTGCATCAGGTAGATCATGTCTGTTGTCAGAAATAGGAAGCCAAGCTTCACTGACAAGCATAGATAAATAAAACAACACACACACATATACATCCAGAGGTAGCAAATTCCTCAATCAACCACCAGTTTTGCTTTCACAAGCAACAGCAACCACCAGTACTTGGTGAGGAGCTGGATTCACAAGCAATAGCAGCATTTGAAATGAATCCATACAAATTTATAAGCCAGCAGGAAGCCCTGATGATCACAGGATCATCCAAAGCCACAAATTAACCAACCATTGCATCACAGATAATCAAATACATGAAATATAATTGTAACCAGTAGCACACCAACAAGATGTGGAGTTATTTAGCCAATACACAAGCTAAACTGAGCTTTACAGTGAAGAAAAGCCCAAGAGCACTACACAGATAGCACTGGTTCTTGCAAATTTGCAAGGATCACACACATCAATCAAGCCAGGGCAAGTAATTGAATACACTTGATGATCTAGATGAAATAGCATCAAGAACAGAGGTACAGGGAGCAAGCAACACAAGCACAAGCATGAATTCATAAGCAAGGGCCATGATAGCAGCGACAAGCAGCAAGATATGCATAGCAATAGAGCCAGACACCACGGCTAGCAGTCACGGACACATGTAGGTAGCAGCAACACCATAGCACAGCAACACAAGTAAAGCAGCAGCAGCATCACAGCATAGCCGCGCCTCCATGAGTGGAGGCAGGCCAGTGGCCAGAGCTAGGCTAGAAAGGAAGGAGAAGAGGAAGAATAGGTAGTAGAGAAGGAGGGAGGCGGTGTGAACTTACAAGTTAATCGGAGAAGGGCACGGCCTTGGTGGCACGGCGGCACACGCCGGGCGAACGGCGGCGCCAGGCCACGCCTAGCCAGGCACCACCTCGCCACAACGCCTGGATCACCACGGCGAGGCACACGGCCGCGCCACGACGTCAGGAGCGTCGGCGGCGACGAAATCACTGCGGCACATCACGGCAGGCGAGCGGTGGCGTTGGGGGCGAGTCGAGGAAGCAGCGAGCGTCAGATCAGCGTGGACCATCAGGTCCGCCGTCGAGAGGCGGACCAGATCCGCAACATCTCGTCGCCGGCGACGGCCGGAGACGGTGGAATTAAAGCGGCGACGGCGGAGGCGATTTTGGTCACGGGAGCCCGAAGGGGATTAGGGTTAGAGAGTGAGGGAGGAAGACGACTCGACTGGGTCGGTTGGACCGAGCCCAGTGGGCTGGTCCAACCTAACCAGCTCGGTCACCTGACAGGTGGGCCCGAGGGGTATTTTGGACATTTCCAAAATACCCATTTAAGTGAGTATTTCTAAGAATTTTATAAAATAGAATATAGCTCTAAAAAAATAATAAAAAATATGAAAAATGATCAGCATAAAATTCTCTATCTAAATAAAATATCAAACCGAATTTTTGAGGACAATTAAGAATAAGTCTCAATTTGATGGTTTAAATAATCATTTAAATCACACCTATTATTTTCAATAATAAAAATAAGTCCATTAATGCATTTGGCTTTAAAAACACCTTGACAACATTTCAAGGATTGTATTTACCCTAAATTAAGTATCTCCAAATTGTTCTTAGTATTAACCTCTCACATGAAATAATAACGACATCGGAAGGGGGGAACAAACCCTAAAACTGGAATCATGCATAATTGCTTCTTTAACCATTGCCCTTATCGGACAATGATGCTATTTTTCAGAAACGAGAGGACAAGGGTCAGTCCACACCATCCAACTGCAAAACTTTGCGGTGTTCGAGCAAGTTCATCACTTGCTCATGTCATTTGTGTATTTCTATCAAATTACTTGCAAAGTACTATGGTTATCACTATTGCATAAAAACCAAAACCACTATTTTCATAACTATGAATATGACTATGTGGTTGGCAATGGAACCATGGATTGTGTTGATATAGTGGAGGTTCCATTGCAAGGGTTTATATCCAGCTAGGATTAAACAACAAATGTCGCCGATGATTCTTGTGCCGTAATAACCGTGTTAACCATAAGATCTGAAATGGGACGGACTAGTCAATCGTATTTCCACCTCTTGTACATCAACGGATGCGCTTACCGTAGCAGTTGTATCTTGCGGAGCAACTTGTGGGTGGGGATCCCACTCTAAGTCCCCACGGTTATGCTGTGCATACCGTAGCGGTTGCGGCTTGCGGAACAACTTGAGGGTGGGGATCCCACTCTAATTCCCCACGGTAATGTGGTCTATGATGGGTTGCAGCTACCGGCGAAGGAGTTTGGTTCGATCCCAGACTGTTGTCGTGGTCGGGGTCCATCCTTAAATGGTGTAAGTGGACCGACGAGGACCCAGGGTCGGGGTTTGCAACAAAGGGTGGGTGTATGAGGTAGCGGAGGAATATGATTGGCTATGACCTTATACCGGGCCTCACACCATAGGAAGTGTGGACGGGAAAGCTGCCCGGTTGGCACCAAGGATAAGATCTCTTATGGGTAAAGCAACACACCTCCGCGAGTGTAAAGAACCGTGACCTGTCACTCCCTGTTTCGGGATATGGAACTGCGAACGCGGCCGGAAAGGAGCTCCATGAAGTTCTAGTAAACCGGTGAAGGCTGACGGACATAGCTCTTTGGAATAAAAGCAATCTCCTGAAGAAATGTTTATCAAAACCTGCATTGGTATTAGACTTTCTGGTCTAATATCGTAGCTAGTGCATTAAACACCTCTTATCTATAATGAACTTGTTGAGTATGCTCGTACTCATCCCAATCTTAAATCCCTTGCTTAGATTGTCTGAATCGTCTGGAGGAGGACTACGACAACCCTGAAGGAGCCGAGATCATTGGCTATGATGAACCAGACCTCTCTGGAGGTATTGAAGGCGTAGACTACCTGATAGTCTACGGAACCGGGGAGGCTTCCGGAGGAGATCAAGCCTAGAAGCATCAAGTAGTAGTAGTAGTAGTAGTAGTAGCCGAGCAGCCCGAACTCTTAATACTTAGCTGCTCGAGAGAATAAATGTACAACTTAATGAGACATCTATATTGTAAGCTAAGTTGGGTTCGCCTCGAACCCGGGAGTATTCCTCTTAGGACCCAAGAGGAGCTCCGAGACGATATGTGTATGATATTTGTAATATTAAATGAATGAGTTATGGACCTGCTATGTTCGTTGTACTACTCTGAGGGATGTAATATTTGCGGAATGGTACTTCGTGAATGTTATATCAACGACTGACATACTACAACATGCAGTGGTATGCAGGGTCAACACAGTTGGTATCAGAGCAAAAGCTTTGACCTTAGGTTGGAACCTAGTAAATGGGACCAAATGTTAGGAGTCAAATAGGACTAGTAAAGAATTCTCTAAAAATATGGTGAATATTCAATTGAGAATACAACAATCATATCTTTTAGTGCGATAATTCTTTATTATCTCTATTATGATGCACTATTACTAATCTTATATTCTTTCTATTTCTACAGCCAACAATGGCAAGTTCACGTCTGGGACGAAACGTGAAAGTGATGGATTCAACACTGAGTGAATATGAAGGAGGACTTGCAGATATTTTACGTGCCATGTTACTTGAATTCGGGTGTGATCCCCAGATCCAAGTAAAGAAATACATGTACTACGATGGTACTGTATTGGCAAAGTGTAGGGTAGGACTGCGACTTCCCGAATCTTTGGGAATGAGCGTAGTAATGCCAGCAGGTGAAGCCAGAACTATCAACACAACCTACCATATAGCCGTTATGAGAGCCATCACCCATATTCGGGAGCATAAGACGAAAGAGCTTATGGGTTCCGAATTCACCCACATTCCACATATGCAGGAGGAAGAGGATCCCATGCTTAACCACTTCAAATATGCAAAACGCAAACCAATAGAAGCTGCAAAATACATGGATAATAGCCGCAACTTACTATCATTGCTCTTTCAATTGAACCATCATTTGACGGGAGCAATTGATACGATGCTAGAGGAGTTTACTGAACCCAAGGAGGAGATTAGGGGGAAAGAACCCATGGAGAACGTGGTGCACACACCAGTTTACTCAGCTGGTGACTACATTAGTATTGATCCTCTTGAGCGAGAAACTACACCAGTTACACCTGGGAACTATTTTAATAGTTCCTATAGAGGATATGAGGGTGGAGAGGAATCCGGAAACAATCAGCGTTCCGAGACTCCTATAGAAAACTCCACGGGTTGGCGTTGGGGATCTGATACTGGAACTCATAGTACTTCAGTGTATTATGACGAAGAGATGAATGAGGACGCCACGACCCAGAACCAGAGTTATCCTAGTAATGGAGGAGTTGATGGAGAGTATACTACATAGGTTGAGTCGGATACGAATGTTGGAAATACCTATGGTGGAGCCACAGGGGAGTACACCCGATGGGTGGACTATGATGCACTGAATGACCAGTTTGTGAACATTGATTTCTCCCTAGGATCATCATCTGATTCTGACTACCAGCCTACGGGGAGACCTTATGTTCCAGGTTCTATCAGGAGGACGACACGTTCGACCGGATGGAAGCCTGGGATGTATCGGGAGTGAGGATCGACTAGAGTCCACCAAGGAAGGCGGGACTACAATACACAAGTACCACGTGTATTGTAGTGTGTAATATTTGTAGAAATTTGTACATATACTTCAATAAGTGAGTTTGCATACTCACAATGTCACTGAGTATTGTAATAAGACCACTTAAGTATGTATATACATGGTATATGTTTTGTATGATTTGGATTTGCTTCTTGATTTCCATTGCGTGACTAGTTCTGTGCACAAAGTTGAGCTCAGAAAACTTGCGCATGGAGTAATTATGAGTATCATCTTGTGTTGCAGAACTAGGGGGTTATGTCGGGAGCGGTAGGAGAGGAGACGGAAGCAAAGCGCATGGAGCGCGAAGCAAAACAGAAGGAAGAGGCTGATGAAGCAGCCAGGAATCAGTTTCCACCACCACCACCCATGACGCAGCAGAATTTCATCCAGTACATGCAAATGGTGGAGGAGAGGCAACGTATCACGTTGGAGCAGCAGAATAAATTCTTCCAGGAGCTGCTGCAGCAGAACAGGGTGGAGAGACCCGAGAATCCGGGAGTCACCTTAGCAGACTTCCAGAACACCAAGCCTATATCCTTTGCATACGCGCCCGAGCCAATGGACGCGGAGGATTGGCTTATGGACACTGAGCGAAAGCTCAATACTGTTGGTTGCAACGACCAGGAGAAGGTTCGTTACGCTACACACTTGTTGTGTGGACCTGCCGCATCATGGTGGGACAACATCGTAGCCGTTTATCCGGCTGGAAAAGTGTTTACCTGGGAGGAGTTTGCGAGGAAGTTCAGGGAATCCAATGTCCCTGAAAGTATTGTGGAACTGAAGCGTCGAGAATTTGAAAGTCTCGAGCAGAAGGACAAGGCAATCCTGACTTATGTCAAGGAATTCTCAAAGCTGTCCCGGTATGCTGTTGAAGAACTCAACACTGAGGACAAAAAGAAGAAGATGTTCTTGAGGGGGTTAAGTCCCCAGTTCAAGGTACAGCTCCGAATGATGAGAGCGACGGAATTCCAGGAGTTGGTGGATGCCGCCATCACTCTGGAAGATGATTTCAAGCAGCTGCAGGAGGAAAAGAGGAAAAGGCTAAGTTTGAGCCTAAGAGGTTTTCCAGTAACAAGCCCAACACCATCTTGAATTTCAAGCCAAGGTACAACAACAACAACAACAACAACAACAACAACAACAACATCAACTATTACAATAGCAGGAGGAACCAAGCGTTTCAAACTGCAAATCAAATAGTTTGTCACATCTGCGGGTTTAAAGGACATGCCTCAAAGGATTGTCGTAAACCCAGAATCATTTGCTTCGGGTGTCGTCAGGAGGGGCACATGATGAAGGATTGTCCCAATAAGAAGAATGGAGGAGGTCAGTCTGGAGGAGGAGGAAGCCGAGGAGGAAACAACGGAGGGAATTGGAAGAACAAGAAACCCTTCGGCAAATTGAACTGCACCAGCTTGGAGGAGGTGGTTAACTCCGATCAGGCGGTGATAGGTACGCTCCAGATACTCACTCATCCTGGCAAAGTACTTTTTGATACTGGTGCAACTACATCATTCATTTCTCAGCAATTCATCATCAAACATGGGATTAGTTGCAGTAAGTTAGATACACCCATAACTATACTTTCCGCGGGGGGAACGATAGTAGTAACCCATACCAAACAAAAACAAGTCATCATGATCAATAAGTGCGCGTTTGACGCAGACCTGTTCATTTTACCAATGAAGGACATTGATGTCATTCTTGGTATGAACTGGTTAGAAGCTAATGGAGCATTGATCGACTGTGTGAACAAGACAGTGTCTTTGAAAAGCCCCGATGGAAGTAGAATGATCTACCAAGGAGACAAGCATACCCAGATAGAGGTCGAGCTATAGCTGAACAGCATGAAGGAGGTGAAGTTGGAAGATATACCGGTAGTAAATGAATTCCAGGATGTGTTTCCTAAGGAATTACCAGGAATGCCACCTGATAGGGAGATAGAATTCACTATCGACCTAATTCCAGGAACAACTCCGATTGCTAAAGCACCATATAAAATGGGGCCTAAGGAGTTGAAAGAACTTAAGGCGCAATTGGATGACTTGGAACAGAAAGGATTCATACAAGAGAGTGTTTCACCATGGGGATCACCTGTGATCTTCGTGGATAAAAGAGATGGAGGAAGAAGGATGTGCGGAGACTACAGGAATTTGAACAACGTTACAATCAAGAACAAGTATCCACTTCCAAGAATACAAGATCTATTCGATCAAGTTAGAGGCGCGGGAGTCTTTTCCAAAATTGATCTAAGATCCGGTTATCACCAGATAAAGATCAAGAAGGAAGACGTTACGAAAGCTGCCTTTGTTTCAAGGTATGGACATCATGAATACCTTGTAGTGCCTTTTGGATTAACCAATGCCCCAGACAATTTTCATGAATCTCATGAATAAGATTTTCATGCCATATCTAGACAAGTTTGTCATCGTATTCATTGATGATATCTTGATCTATTCCAAAGACAAGGCCTAACATGCTGAACATCTGAGGTTAGTGTTGCAAACACTAAGAGAACATCAACTCTATGCCAAATTCAGCAAGTGTGAATTTTGGCTAGATCAAGTGGAATTTCTTGGTCATGTCATTAGCAAAGATGGAATAGCTGTTAACCCGAGCAAGGTAGCAGCAGTTCTAGAATGGGAAGCACCCAAGACTGTCAAGGAAATCCGAGGATTCCTAGGAATGGCAGGATACTATCGGAGATTCATTGAAGGATCCTCCAAGATAGCAGGACCAATGACGAAACTATTAAGAAAGAACACACCATTCGTGTGGTCAGAGGAGTGTGAGAAGAGTTTTCAAACTCTGAAGGAGAAACTCACCACGGCACCGGTGTTAGCGGTTCCGGAAGTTGGCAAGGATTACACCGTGTATTGTGACGCATCCAAGCATGGATTGGGTTGCGTACTCATGCAAGATCGGAAGGTAATATCTTATGGATCGAGGCAACTCAGACCTCATGAAGTGAACTATCCAACACATGACTTAGAATTAGCAGCAGTTGTATTTGCACTTAAAACATGGAGACATTTTCTCTATGGAGTCAAGTGTGAGCTCTATACAGATCATAAGAGTCTCAAATACTTCTTCACTCAGAAGGAACTCAACATGAGGCGGAAAAGATGGCTTGAACTGATCAAGGATTATGATTTGACCATCAATTATACTCCAGGGAAGGCCAATGTTGTAGCAGATGCCTTGAGTAGGAAGAGCACCGGCGGAGTGGAACAAGAAATATCACCAGAATTGAGGAAGGAAATAAGCCAAGCCCAAATACAACTTTGGGAAAAGGAAGCTCACGAAGGACTATCGGCTTTGCAAGTAGCCGATGAGTTAAATGTTAACCTGAAGAATGAGATAATGATGGGTCAGTTGGACGATCCATTCATCATAGAGGAGATGAGAAGGATAGATGAAGGAAGACCATCAGAATTTCACCGCGGAGAATCGGGATCATTATGGTTCCAGAAGAGAATTTGTGTTCCGGATATTGCTGAAATCAAGGAAGTAATACTCCGGGAAGCCCATCAAACCCCATACTCCATTCATCCGGGAAGTACAAAGATGTACATGGATCTAAAGGAGCTATTCTGGTGGAACAACATGAAGAGAGAAATAGCACAATACGTGGCGGAATGCCATACCTGCCAGAGAGTGAAGGCTGAACATCAGAGTCCGGCAGGGAAGTTACAACCTTTACCCATTCCAGAATGGAAATGGGAGGAGATAGGAATGGATTTCATCACCGGACTTCCCATGACCAATAAAAAGAAGGACATGATATGGGTAATCGTGGACCGGTTGACGAAAAGTGCACACTTCTTAGCGGTAAACCAGCAAGATAAAGGAGAGAAACTCATCGATCTTTACATCAAAGAGATCGTGAGTAAACATGGAGTGCCCAAGAAGATCGTATCGGATCGAGGATCCGTGTTCACGTCAGCATTTTGGAAGCAACTACACGAAGCTTTAGGATCCAAGTTGGACTATAGTACCGCCTATCATCCTCAGACAGGTGGACAAACGGAGAGAACTAATCAGATCCTAGAGGATATGCCTAGGGCTTGTGCCCTAGACTTCGGAGGATCATGGGAGGAGCACTTGCCACTAGCAGAGTTTTCATACAATAATAGCTATCAAAGCAGCATCAAGATGGCACCGTTCGAAGCTCTGTATGGAAGGAGGTGTAGATCACCCATATGCTGGTATGAAGCTGGAGCAAGCAAGGAGTTTAATCCTGATTATGTCAAGGAAAAGCAACAAATCATTGACATCATAAGAGATAGGTTGAAGATAGCCCAAAGCCGACAGAAAAGTTACGCCGATCAGAAGAGAAGAACATGGGAGCCACAAGTTGGAGACATGGTATATCTTAAGGTGAGCCCGATGAAAGGACTTCAGAGATTTGGAGTAAAGGGAAAGTTAAGCCCTAGGTACATCGGACCTTTCAAGATTCTGATTCAAAACCGATGGTTAGCCTTTGAATTGGAACTACCAGGAAGGTTATCTCAGGTTCACAACGTATTCCATGTGTCGCAACTCAGAAAGTGTTTGAAGACCCCAGATGAACCAGTATCACATGATGAGCTCGAGTTACAACCAGATTTGACATACATCGAGAAGCCAGCGAAGATTCTCGAGGAAAACTGGAAACAACTCAGGAATCGAGCCATAAAATACTGCAAGATACAATGGAAGCATCATCCCGAGAGGGAAGCCACCTGGGAAAAGGAGGAAGACTTGAGGAAAACATACCCCGAACTCTTCAGGTATTACAACCACAACTTCGGGACGAAGTTTTCTTTAAGGGGGAAAGGCTGTGATGTCCCAGGTTTAGAGACGATCGAGGGGTAGATTTTAGAAAGGGATGTGCATTGCATCATAAATTCTGGGGAAATTACGCGCTTTTAAAACAAAACTGCATCGAAGGGGGACAGGTTTCTCTCTCGACATCTTACAGGGTTAGGGTTTCGAGAGTGTGACAAACTTGTTCCTACTTAACTAGATTAGGGTTTTGAGAAGAGAGAAGAGAGATTATATTGCAATCTTAAGTTGCATGATTGAATTCAAAATTAAGTTGCATGATTGAATTCAAAATTAAGTTGCATGATTGAATTCAAACCAAATTTGAATTTGAATTTCAAATTCAAACAACAAATTGATATCACATAATTCAAACTTGAGATAATTCAATAAATAATTAAAAGTAATCAAGAATATAAATAATATAGCACCTAGACAAAGCTCATTAAGGAAAACTTGAGCTTTATTAATAATCACATATGATACATTGTCAATTACAATATCCGTAAATGCAATTTGAAATATTACAACATATTACATGAATTGGAATAAATAGAAATAAGCAAAATAAAGAAGATTACAATTCAAATGGAATTCCTAAACTACAACTTGATCTTCACTTGATCATCATCCCGATTCCCTGCACACAAACACAACAAAGAACTAGTTATGCCAAGTGGCAAAGCCACTTGGCAGAGTTAGCAAACAATTGAATGAAGAGGATATGACCAGGGATCAGCCGAGCTGATCCATTCCAACCCAAGTCCCAAGCCACACACACACAGGCAGCACACAAGGACTGCTGCATGTGTAACAACACACAAGGCCAGGGGGAGTCAGCAAAACAGCCAGGCAGTGATGTCGACCAGGAGAGCAAGTAGAGGACCAAATATAAGCTTTTCACCAGCAAACCCTAGCCATTCCATCGACAAGGAGTACCGGGGTAAGAACACAGCAAGAACAGCAAGAACAGGTGAACAGCTAGGGCTGCTCCACCTATTCCAGTCACCACCAGAAACTAACCAAGATTCACAAGCTTGCAAGGAGGAGCAGGGCAAGCAAACCAAAACCACCAGAAGCAATCCTCTACACCAACACATTTCTAGGAGCTGGAGTGAGGTATACACATCATCATGAACAAACCAGATGGTTTTGTTCATAAATTGCACAGGCATGATCACAAGCACACAAAGGGTGGGGTAACCCTGTTTTGATCATCATTTGGTCGAGAGACCAAGTGTAACCCGGTAGAAATGGCAAGGACCAGGGATCAATCAAGCCTATACCCATGGTTATGCCAACCAGAATAGTGGTAGCATCTTCCAAATGGAAACGAGGAAAGAAAACCATCCCAGAGACTTATCCAAGTATAACCAGACCACACTAGCCCTTTTAAGACCATCAGAATATAGACATTTATATGTCTATTTTCATTTCAACATCAATTATACTGGAAGCCCATGAATGACTACCAGTAATATTGCACAGTAGCATACAGAAGAGGTAGGAGCAACCTTTACTAGCACACCAAGCATTGCTAGGGTCACAACAACTACCTAGCCACACAGAAAAGCCACAAGAGAAGCATATCATCACTCCAAGGAGTTCATGCATCACAGGAGGTGCCAACACATGTTGGTTTCCATCCAGATAGGGCATAGGATGCACCAGATCACTACTGCATTAGGTAGATCATGTCTGTTGTCAGAAATAGGAAGCCAAGCTTCACTGACAAGCATAGATAAATAAAACAACACACACACATATACATCCAGAGGTAGCAAATTCCTCAATCAACCACCAGTTTTGCTTTCACAAGCAACAGCAACCACCGAGTACTTGGTGAGGAGCTGGATTCACAAGCAACGAGCGACATTTGAAATGAATCCATACAAATTTATAAGCCAACAGGAAGCCCTGATGATCACAGGATCATCCAAAGCCACAAATTAACCAACCATTGCATCACAGATAATCAAATACATGAAATATAATTGTAACCAGTAGCACACCAACAAGATGTGGAGTTATTTAGCCAATACACAAGCTAAACTGAGCTTTACAGTGAAGAAAAGCCCAAGAGCACTACACAGATAGCACTGGTTCTTGCAAATTTGCAAGGATCACACACATCAATCAAGCCAGGGCAAGTAATTGAATACACTTGATGATCTAGATGAAATAACATCAAGAACAGAGGTACATGGAAGCAGCAACACAAGCACAAGCATGAATTCCTAAGCAAGGGCCATGATAGCAGCACAGCAGTAGCATATGCATAGCAATAGAGCCAGCACCACAGCTAGCAGTCACAGCACATGTAGGTAGCAGCAACACCATAGCACAGCAACACAAGTAAAGCAGCAGCAGCATCACGGCATAGCCGCGCCTCCATGAGTGGAGGCAAGCCAGTGGCCAGAGCTAGGCTAGAAAGGAAGGAGAAGAGGAAGAACAGGTAGTAGAGAAGGAGGGAGGCGGTGTGAACTTACAAGTTAATCGGAGAAGGGCACGGCCTTGGAGGCACGGCGGCACACGCCGGGCGAACGGCGGCGCCAGGCCACGCCTAGCCAGGCACCACCTCGCCACAACGCCTGGATCACCACGGCGAGGCACACGGTCGCGCCACGATGCCAGGAGCGTCGGCGGCGACGAAATCGCTGCGGCACATCACGGTAGGCGAGCGGTGGCGTTGGGGGCGAGTCGAGGAAGCAGCGAGCGTCAGATCGACGCGGACCATCAGGTCCGCCGTCGAGAGGCGGACCAGATCCGCAGCATCTCGTCACCGGCGACGGCCGGAGACGGCGGAATTAAAGCGGCGACGGCGGAGGCGATTTTGGTCACGGGAGCCCGAAGGGGATTAGGGTTAGAGAGTGAGGGAGGAAGACGACTCGACTGGGTCGGTTGGACCGAGCCCAGTGGGCTGGTCCAACCTAACCAGCTCGGTCACTCGACAGTGGGCCCGAGGGGTATTTTGGACATTTCCAAAATACCCATTTAAGTGAGTATTTCTAAGAATTTTATAAAATAGAATATAGCTCTAAAAAAATAATAAAAAATATGAAAAATGATCAGCATAAAATTCTCTATCTAAATAAAATATCAAAGAGAACTTTTGAGGACAATTAAGAATAAGTCTCAATTTGATGATTTAAATAATCATTTAAATCACACCTATTATTTTCAATAATAAAAATAAGTCCATTAATGCATTTGGACTTTAAAAACACCTTGACAACATTTCAAGGATTGTATTTACCCTAAATTAAGTATCTCCAAATTGTTCTTAGTATTAACCTCTCACATGAAATAATAACGACATCGGAAGGGGGGAACAAACCCTAAAACTGGAATCATGCATAATTGCTTCTTTAACCATTGCCCTTATCGGACAATGATGCTATTTTTCAGAAACAGAGGACAAGGGTCAGTCCACACCATCCAACTGCAAAACTTTGCAGTGTTCAGGCAAGTTCATCACTTGCTCATGTCATTTGTGTATTTCTATCAAATTACTTGCAAAGTACTATGGTTATCACTATTGCATAAAAACCAAAACCACTATTTTCATAACTATGAATATGACTATGTGGTTGGCAATGGAACCATGGATTGTGTTGATATGGTGGAGGTTCCATTGCAAGGGTTTATATCCAGCTAGGATTAAACAACAAATGTCGTCCGGTGATTCTTGTGCCGTAATAACCGTGTTAACCATAAGATCTGAAATGGGACGGACTAGTCAATCGTATTTCCACCTCTTGTACATCAACGGATGCGCTTACCGTAGCGAGTTGTATCTTGCGGAGCAACTTGTGGGTGGGGATCCCACTCTAAGTCCCCACGGTTATGCCGTGCATACCGTAGCGGTTGCGGCTTGCGGAACAACTTGAGGGTGGGGATCCCACTCTAATTCCCCACGGTAATGTGGTCTATGATGGGTTGCAGCTACCGGCGAAGGAGTTTGGTTCGATCCCGGATCGTTGTCGTGGTCGGGGTCCGTCCTTAAATGGTGTAAGTGGACCGACGAGGACCCAGGGTCGGGGTTTGCAACAAAGGGTGGGTGTATGAGGTAGCGGAGGAATATGATTGGCTATGACCTTATACCGGGCCTCACACCATAGGAAGTGTGGACAGGAAAGCTGCCCGGTTGGCACCAAGGATAAGATCTCTTATGGGGAAAGCAACACACCTCTGCAGAGTGTAAAGAACCGTGACCTGTCACTCCCTGTTCCGGGATATGGAACTGCGAACGCGGCCGGAAAGGAGCTCCATGAAGTTCTAGTAAACCGGTGAAGGCTGACGGACATAGCTCTTTGGAATAAAAGCAATCTCTTGAAGAAATGTTTATCAAAACCTGCATTGGTATTAGACTTTCTGGTCTAATATCGTAGCTAGTGCATTAAACACCTCTTATCTATAATGAACTTGTTGAGTACGCTCGTACTCATCCCAATCTTAAATCCCTTGCTTAGATTGTCTGAATCGTCTGGAGGAGGACTACGACAACCCTGAAGGAGCCGAGATCATCGGCTATGATGAACCAGACCTCTCTGGAGGTATTGAAGGCGTAGACTACCTGATAGTCTACGGAACCGAGGAGGCTTCCGGAGGAGATCAAGCCTAGAAGCATCAAGTAGTAGTAGTAGTAGCCGAGCAGCCCGAACTCTTAATACTTAGCTGCTCGAGAGAATAAATGTACAACTTAATGAGACATCTATATTGTAAGCTAAGTTGGGTTCGCCTCGAACCCAGGAGTATTCCTCTTAGGACCCAAGAGGAGCTCCGAGACGATATGTGTATGATATTTGTAATATTAAATGAATGAGTTATGGACCTGCTATGTTCTGTTGTACTACTCTGAGGGATATAATATTTGCGGAATGGTACTTCGTGAATGTTATATCAACGACTGACATACTACAACATGCAGTGGTATGCAGGGTCACCACATCATTCACGTGAGGTATTTACACCAAAGGAGCAAAACATATATACTTCTTTTGTCCCACGACGGTTATCTGAGATTTGTCAACATTTAGATATATCTAAATGTTATTTAGTGTCTAGATACATCTAAATTTTAACAAATCTCAGACAACCGCCGTGGGAACGGAGGGAGTACTAGAGTTCATGAACTGATTGATCCCATCACAAACTCATAGGATGGACTCTAACTGAGCAAACTTTTTGGCAATTAATGCACAAAGATGTTGGAGATATGCCCAAGAGGCAATAATAAAAGTGGTTATTTTATATCTCTATGTTTATGATAAATGTTTATATACCATGCTATAATTGTATTAACCGAAACATTGATACATGTGTGATATGTAAACAACAAAGAGTCCCTAGTATGCCTCTTAACTAGCTTGTTGATTAATGGATGATTAGTTTCATAATCATGAACATGGGATGTTATTAATAATAAGGTTATATCATTGTATGAATGATGTAATGGACACACCCAATTAAGCGTAGCATAAGATCACGTCATTATGTTATTTGCTATAAGCTTTCGATACATAGTTACCTAGTCCTTATGACCATGAGATCATGTAAATCACTTATACTGGAAAGGTACTTTGATTACATCAAATGCCACTGCGTAAATGGGTGGTTATAAAGGTGGGATTAAGTATCCGGAAAGTATGAGTTGAGGCATATGGATCAAGCTGTAGGATTTGTCCATCCCGATGACGGATAGATATACTCTGGGCCCTCTCGGTGGAATGTCGTCTAATGTCTTGCAAGCATATGAATAAGTTCATAAGAGACCACATACCACGGTACGAGTAAAGAGTACTTGTCAGGAAACGAGGTTGAACAAGGTATAGAGTGATACCGATGACCAAACCTCGGATAAGTAAAATATCGCGTGACAAAGGGAATTGGTATCGTATGTGAATGGTTCATTCGATCACTAAGTCATCGTTGAATATGTGGGAGCCATTATGGATCTCCAGATCCCGCTATTGGTTATTGGTCGGAGAGAAGTCTCAACCATGTCTACATAGTTCGCGAACCGTAGGGTGACACACTTAAGGTTTGATGTCGTTTAAGTAGATATGGAATATGGAATGGAGTTCGAAGTTTTGTTCGGAGTCTCGGATGGGATCCAGGACATCACGAGGAGTTTCGGAATGGTCCGGAGAATAAGATTCATATATAGGAAGTTATTTTCTAGGTTTGAAAATGATCCGGTATTTTCTCTGGAAGGTTCTAGAAGGTTCTAGAAGAGTCCGGAAGAAATAAGGATGGAAGGTGGAGTCCCAGAGGGACTCCACCCACCTTGGCCGGCCAGCCTAAGGGAGGAGGAGTCCCAAGTGGACTCCCCACCATGGTGGCCGGCCACCCCACCAAGGAAAGGGGGGAGTCCCACTCCCCCTAGGTTTGGTTACTTGGAAGGTTTTTGTTGGGGTCTTATTCGGACACTTTGACCTAAACCTTGGGGCTTCCACCTATATAAAGAGGGGAGGAGAGGGGCTGGCCGGCCACCACAACACCACCACCCTAGCGGTTCCCTCAAGGCTGCCCTAGCCGGCGCCCCCTCTCCCAAACCCTAGCGGTTCCCTCCTACCTCTCTCTCCAACATAGCTTAGGCGAAGCTATGTCGGAGATCTCCACCACCACCGCCACCACGCCGTCGTGCTGCCGGGATTCCGAGGAGGATCTACTACTTCCGCTGCCCGCTGGAACGGGGAGAAGGACGTCGTCTTCATCAACACCGAACGTGTGGCCAAGTACGGAGGTGCTGCCCGATCGTGGCACCGTGATCAAGATCTTCTACGCGCTTTTGCAAGCGGCAAGTGATCGTCTACCGCAGCAATAAGAGCCTACTCTTATAGGCTTTGGAAATCTTCAAGGGTGAGTCTCGATCATCCCCTCGTTGCTCCCGTCTTCTAGATTGCATCTTGGCTTGGATTGCGTTCTCGCGGTAGGAATTTTTTTGTTTTCTATGCAATGAATCCCTACAGTGGTATCAGAGCCGTGTCTATGCATAGATGGTTGCACGAGTAGAACACAATGGTTTTGTGGGCGTTGATGTTCTTGTTGTCTTTAGTTTGAGTACTTTGCATCTTTTTGGCATAGTGGGATGAAGCGGCTCGGACTAACTTTACATGACCGCGTTCATGTGACTTGTTCCTCGTTCGACATGCAACTTGTATTGCATAAGAGGCTTTTCGGGTGTCTGTCTCTCCTACTATAGTGAAGATTCAATTTACTCTTCTATTGACAACATTAGTATCACCGTTGTGGTTCATGTTCGTAGGTAGATTAGATCTCTCTCGAAAACCCTAAACCACGTAAAATATGCAAACCAAATTAGAGACGTCTAACTTGTTTTTGCAGGGTTTGGTGATGTGATATGGCCATAATGTGATGATGAATATGTATGAGATGATCATTATTGTATTGTGGCAACCGGCAGGAGCCTTATGGTTGTCTTTAATTTTCATGTTGAGTAGTATTTCAAAGTAGTTGTAATAGTTGCTACATGAGGTGAACAACCATGAAGACGGCGCCATGGACCTTGACGCTACGCCGACGATGATGGAGATCATGCCCGAAGATGATGGAGATCATGTCCGTGCTTTGGAGATGAAGATCAAAGGCGCAAAGACAAAAGGGCCATATCATATCACATATGAATTGCATGTGATGTTAATCCTTTATGCATCTTATTTTGCTTAGAACGCGGCGGTAGCATTATAAGATGATCCCTCACATTAATATCAAGATAATAAAGTGTTCTCTCCTCGTATGCACCGTTGTACAGTTCGTCGTTTCGAAGCATCTCGTGATGATCGGATGTGATAGACTCAACGTTCACATACAACGGGTGTAAGCCATGTTGCACACGCGGAATACTTGGGTTTGCTTGACGAGCCTAGCATCTACAGACATGGCCTCGAGACAACGGAAATCGAAAGGTTGAACACGAGTCATATGGATGATATGATCAACATGTTGATGTTCACCATTGAAGCTACATCATCTCACGTGATGATCGGTTTTGGTGTAGTGGATTTGGATCGTGTACCACTTAACAACTATGAGGGATGTCGTATTAAGTGGGAGTTCATTAGTAATTAGATTAAAACATGAACTAATTATCATGAACATAGTTTGAGTAGTATTTTGAATTAATTTTGTAGTATTGGCATCCGTTTTCTACCATGCGTTAGTCTTGTAATTGAGATAGAAATAATGTTAAGTCTGACAAGAAACTTTACGGACTGGTACCGTATTGTTAAAGAATCAAGAATTGATTAAGTCCTATTGCAAACTTTTAGTAAACCTCACATTGTTGATTCAAAGAGCTATGGTTTCAATTAGTACCAAAAGTTATCTTGTCTCCGTGAAACTTGAAGTTCAAATCTGTTTGAAAAGTAAGGAGCTGAAAATTTAGTTTTCAGAAATAATCAAGGTATGAGAGATATGTGATATCTAAGACCTTATTGCAAGATGATAGAATATAATTTGGTGTGACTACATAAACTCATAAGTTTTATGGGAATGTATGAAGGTTGAAGACGCCAGGCGTCCCAATCCTCCAACTATTGGGGCACTAACGATATTCGCATATCCATGAAGTGATCGTCCTTAGTATGCACCGTTGCTAAGACTCGTCGTTTCGAAGCATCACGTGATGATCGGGTGTTATAGATTCTACATGTGCATACAATGGGTGCAAGCCAGATTTGCACATGCGAATACTAAGGTTATACTTTATGAGCCTAGCATGTACAGACATGGTCTCGAAAAGTCGTCATGATATGATGGATAAAATTATGAGTGAAATTGTTCATCATATTAAAAGGTTACTAATAGTGAAATCCGGAACACTTGTCATATGATTATCAACTTCAAAGTAAGAACCTCAAGGTTATTGGTATTTGACCAACAAACCTAGAAGTAATTGATGTTGAAGTGTTTTTCTGAATAATGAGGAAAGCTAAAAGAGAAACTACAAAATATTATTGGCAGAAAGAAAGAAAAGACTAGAAAGTCTAGCTCAGGTGTATATAAATGATATACATGTTATGGTTGTATTCCTTGTTTGGTCACATAATGAAATTCTTGGGTATTTATACCAGGTTGATTGGTATGAGATGTCATACAATACAACGCAATACAAGAATACGATGGCCTAAGTGACTAATAAGGAATATGGTAATAGTGCACGTCTGGAACAAAATAAAGTATTATCATGTTTGTCGTTGGCATTCTACCTAACCCTTAGAATTTATAATAAAGAACTTAATAATAGTTATTTTGCTCTGGTCAAATAAAAAAACAATGAGTTGTTCAAATTATGACATTACTCCATGTACGATGGATAAGTTATTATAAATCTTAATGGTGAAACACACATACATAACACTGACGCTAAAATGCCATAAGGCAAATGATTTGAATTCCACTTATTTGTGGAACCGCCATTTAGGTCATGTTAGAAAAGAACGCATGAAGGAACTCCATGCAAATGGATTTTTGGAGTCATTTGATTTTTGAATCGTTTGGCGCTTGCAAATCTTTTCTAAAGAGAATGACTAAAATACCGTTCATAGGCCAAGATTTGAACGGGCAACTAACTTAGTGAAAACATACATGATGATGTATGTGGCTCACTAGGCATAGTTGTGTGCGGGAGATTCTTCTACTTCATGAAAACTTCCAACAATGAATTGAGTATATATATGTGGATATATTCGATAAGGAAGAAGTTTGAAACATTTGAATAGATTCAAATAAATTTCAGCATGAAGTGGAAATCATCGTAATAGAAAAGTCAAATATCTATGATTGGATCATGGTGGAAATATTTGAATTACGAGTTTTAGCGAATATCTAAAAGAGTCATGAAATTGTTCTACAACTCACATTTCTTGGAGTATCATAATGATGATATAATATCCGAGAGATGTATCCAAACCTTGTTGGATTAATGATGAGATAAAATATTATGACGCCATTATATTTTTGTGGATTATGCTTTAGTGACTACCGCTTTTATACTGAATAGAGCATCATCATGATCTGTTGAAATGACACCATACGTGTTATGGCATGGGTATGAACCCTGATAGTCTTTTCTTAAATTTTGGTATGCATAGCATAAGTAAATAAGTTTACAACCAAAATCGGATAAATGTCTTTGTTGGTTATCCCAGAAATTTGATTGGGAATTCTTCCCACGAGACAAAGACAAAAGTGTTTGTCAAAGTTTCTTATTTCCAAGAAAATGTTTTCTAGCGAAGTATTTGAGTGGGAGGACAATAGAACTTGATAAGGTTTATGAAACTGAGCATAATGACCAGAGTAGCGCAGCATTGGAATTGGTTCCGGAAGCGGCCACGACGATCATGGCTCTCACGACTACAAAGTGTTTTAGTCATGAAGATCGAAGTACATATTGAACCTTGTAGGTATGGTTTACTTTGTGATCAAATAAATGATTTGTGGACAAAGGATTGATTTTGAACAATGATAAACCAACTACAAACAAAGAAGTTATGATGGGCCCTGACTCCGTTAAAATGGCTATACGCCATGAAATCCAAGATAGATGAATACTTTGAGAAAGTCAATGGATCTATAAAATTGATGGACTTGGATGAAATATCCTTGAAGAAGCTCGACTTGCCGAAAAGTTGTTTACGACAAAGTTCAAAGAGTTGACTACGATAAGATTAGATCTTCCGTAGCAATGCTTATAGTATATGTGGATTATTCTAGTAATCACTACATATTTCTTTTATGGGATATGTTAGTAGGATGGAAAAATACATTACTTATAAGAAATGTGTATTAAAGGTGTATACAAGATACAACCAAGAGTTTTGCTGGCCGTGGAATACTAGATAGGTATACAAACTTCAATTGGATGAAGTGAGTATCACGGAGTTGGAATCTTCACCAGATGAAATAATCAAAGAGTTTTTGATTTCATCAGAGACGGTGAAGAGGCTTGCATTTGCAAGAAATTAAGTGGGAGCGCTGAGACATATTTATAATACTTTATGTAGATGACATATAGTTGGTTATAAATGATGTAATTATATACTTGATTAAAAGGTTTCATTGAGAAATTAACTTCAATGAAAGAATATGGACTGAAACATATTTAGTGTCAAGATGTATGAAGATAGATTGGAATACATAATAAGTTTAAGTCAAAGTACAAAGAATGGATATTGAAGTAGTTCAATATAGAAATATTAAGAAGGTGTTCTTTTCATGTGAAGGTTTAACAAGACTTGAGTGTATTTGACACCCGATGAGTAAAAACACATAAGTGATTCTAGATCACGAAGAATATGTACAAAATCAGATGTCCTGTGCTCTAAAAGAGTTAGGAGCATATATCAGAATAATTCATGTGATGATTATTGGATAAACAGTAGGAATATCCTTGAGTAATTTAGAAGATCCAAGGATATATATATATATATATATATATATATATATAATTTTATATGGTGTAATGACAAACAAATCGATGTAATGTGTTGCACCGATATTAGTTTGGTCGCATATAAAAATAAATTTCAATCTCAATTAGGCTAAGTGTTGTTTAAAAGGTAGCACAATAAGATAGAAGTTGTCTATGCTAGATTTAGAAGAGTTCTAAATGTTGTGACGGATTTTACAAAAGAAGGCAGAGTATGTCATTGTTTTGACAATGACAAAGGATGTTAAAGTCAAGAGGTTCTTTGAGAATTTGGTGTAGTTCCGACAGAGTCAGAACTTTGAAGCTGAAGGAGATATGCCCAAGAGGCAATAATAAAAGTGGTTATTATATATCTTTATGTTTATGATAAATGTTTATATGTCATGATATAATTGTATTAACCGAAACATTAATACATGTGTGATATGTAAACAACAAAGAGTCCCTAGTATGCCTCTTAACTTGCTTGTTGATTAATGGATGATTAGTTTCATAATCATGAACATTGGATGTTATTAATAACAAGGTTATATCATTGTATGAATGATGTAATGGACACACCCAATTAAGCGTATCATAAGATCACGTCATTAAGTTATTTGCTATAAGCTTTCGATACATAGTTACCTAGTCCTTATGACCATGAGATCATGTAAATCACTTATACCGGAAAGGTACTTTGATTACACCAAACGCCACTGCGTAAATGGGTGGTTATAAAGGTAGGATTAAGTATCCGGAAAGTATGAGTTGAGGCATATGGATCAACGAGTGGGATTTGTCCATCCCGATGACGGATAGATATACTCTGGGCCCTCTCGGTGGAATGTCGTCTAATGTCTTGCAAGCATATGAATAAGTTCATAAGAGACCACATACCACTGTACGAGTAAAGAGTACTTGTCAGGAGACGAGATTGAACAAGGTATAGAGTGATACCGATGATCAAACCTCGGACAAGTAAAATATCGCGTGACAAAGGAAATTGGTATCGTATGTGAATGGTTCATTCGATCACTAAAGTCATCGTTGAATATGTGGGAGCCATTATGGATCTCCAGCATCCCGCTATTGGTTATTGGTCGGAGTGAGTACTCAACCATGTCCGCATAGTTCGCGAACCGTAGGGTGACACACTTAAAGTTGGATGTTGAAATGGTAGAACTTGAACATGGAATGGAGTTCGAATATTTGTTCGGAGTCCCGGATGAGATCCCGGACATCACGAGGAGTTCCGGAATGGTCCGGAGAATAAGATTCATATATAGGAAGTCATTTTATGAGATTTAAAATGATCCGGAAGGTTTTATGGAAGGTTCTAGAAGGTTCTAGAAAAGTCCGTAAGAAACCACTATGGAAGGCGGAGTCCCAAAGGGACTCCACCTCCATGGCCGGCCAACCCTAGAGGGGGAGGAGTCCCAAGTGGACTCCCCCTATGGGGGCCGGCCACCCCCCCCCCCCCACATGGAAGGGGGGAATCCCACCCCAAGTGGGATTCCCACCTTGGGTAGGTTTCCCTATCACATGGAAGGTTTTGGGTTCGGGTCTTATTCGGAGACTTGTAGTCCAACACTTGGGGCTTCCACCTATATAATGAGGGACAAGGGGAGGGGGCCGGCCACCCCAACAACCACCAAGGTGGCCGCACCCCTTGAGGCCGACGCCCCCCCTCTCCCAAACCCTAGCGGCTCTCTCTCCTCCACCACATCCCGCACGCTTAGCGAAGCTCCGCCGGATTTCTCCACCACCACCGACACCACGCCGTCGTGCTGTCGGATTAAAGAGGAGCTACTACTTCCGCTGCCCGCTGGAACGGGAGGTGGACGTTGTCTTCATCAACAACCGAACGTGTGACCGAGTACGGAGGTGCCGCCCGTTCGTGGCGCCGTGATCAAGATCTTCTACGCGCTTTTGCAAGCGGCAAGTGAACGTCTACCGCAGCAACAAGAGCCTCATCTTGTAGGCTTTGGAATCTCTTCAAGGGTGAGACTCGATAATCCCCTTGTTGCTACCGTCTTCTAGATTGCATCTTGGCTTGGATTGCGTGTTCGCGGTAGGAAAATTTTTGTTTTCTATGCAACGTTATCCTACAGAAGCTATATTGTGTGTGACAATATTAGTAACATATTTCAGACCGCGGAATTAAGTTTCCACCAGAATACCAAACATATTTAATGCCGACTCATTTGGAAATGAGTGATGCGTTGAGACGCAAATGAATTGCAAAATACATACGTTTCTGAGCATGTCAGATCCGTTGACTAAAACCTCTCCCATGAGCAAAACAAGATAAAGCACCGGAAGACCAAGGTGTTATATCTTTACAAATGTAAACTAGATTATTGACTCTAGTGCAAGTGGGAGACTGTTGGAGATATGCCCAAGAGGCAATAATAAAAGTGGTTATTTTATATCTCTATGTTTATGATAAATGTTTATATACCATGCTATAATTGTATTAACCGAAACATTGATACATGTGTGATATGTAAACAACAAAGAGTCCCTAGTATGCCTCTTAACTAGCTTGTTGATTAATGGATGATTAGTTTCATAATCATGAACATTGGATGTTATTAATAACAAGGTTATATCATTGTATGAATGATGTAATGGACACACCCAATTAAGCGTAGCATAAGATCACGTCATTAAGTTATTTGCTATAAGCTTTCGATACATAGTTACCTAGTCCTTATGACCATGAGATCATGTAAATCACTTATACCGGAAAGGTACTTTGATTACATCAAATGCCACTACGTAAATGGGTGGTTATAAAGGTGGGATTAAGTATCCGGAAAGTATGAGTTGAGGCATATGGATCAACAGTGGGATTTGTCCATCCCGATGACGGATAGATATACTTTGGGCCCTCTCGGTGGAATGTCGTCTAATGTCTTGCAAGCATATGAATAAGTTCATAAGAGACCACATACCACGGTACGAGTAAAGAGTACTTGTCAGGAAACGAGGTTGAACAAGGTATAGAGTGATACCGATGATCAAACCTCGGATAAGTAAAATATCGCGTGACAAAGGGAATTGGTATCGTATGTGAATGGTTCATTCGATCACTAAGTCATCGTTGAATATGTGGGAGCCATTATGGATCTCCGAGATCCCGCTATTGGTTATTGGTCGGAGAGAAGTCTCAACCATGTCTACATAGTTCGCGAACCGTAGGGTGACACACTTAAGGTTTGATGTCGTTTAAGTAGATATGGAATATGGAATGGAGTTCGAAGTTTTGTTCGGAGTCTCGGATGGGATCCAGGACATCACGAGGAGTTTCGAAATGGTCCGGAGAATAAGATTCATATATAGGAAGTCATTTTCTAGGTTTGAAAATGATCCGGTATTTTCTCTGGAAGGTTCTAGAAGGTTCTAGAAGAGTCCGGAAGAAATAAGGATGGAAGGTGGAGGGACTCCACCCACCTTGGCCGGCCAGCCTAAGGGAGGAGGAGTCCCAAGTGGACTCCCCACCATGGTGGCCGGCCACCCCACCAAGGAAAAGGGGGAGTCCCACTCCCCTAGGTTTGGTTACTTGGAAGGTTTTTGTTGGGGTCTTATTCGGACACTTTGACCTAAACCTTGGGGCTTCCACCTATATAAAGAGGGGAGGAGAGGGGCTGGCCGGCCACCACAACACCACCATGGCCGCACCCCCTCAAGGCTGCCCTAGCCGGCGCCCCCTCTCCCAAACCCTAGCGGTTCCCTCCTACCTCTCTCTCCAACATAGCTTAGGCGAAGCTATGTCGGAGATCTCCACCACCACCGCCACCACGCCGTCATGCTACCGGGATTCCGAGGAGGATCTACTACTTCCGCTGCCCGCTGGAACGGGGAGAAGGACGTCGTCTTCATCAACACCGAATGTGTGACCAAGTAGGGAGGTGCTGCCCGATCGTGGCACCGTGATCAAGATCTTCTACGCGCTTTTGCAAGCGGCAAGTGATCGTCTACCGCAGCAATAAGAGCCTACTCTTATAGGCTTTGGAAATCTTCAAGGGTGAGTCTCGATCATCCCCTCGTTGCTCCCGTCTTCTAGATTGCATCTTGGCTTGGATTGCGTTCTCGCGGTAGGAAATTTTTTGTTTTCTATGCAACGAATCCCTACAAAAGAATATTGGCAATACCATCTCATCTTACATGAATGATTTTTTTGGGTTAGAGCCTAACCAAGATGGGACAATTTTCTGGCGGTGGGGGGTGGCTCATTTCCCCCTCCCCAGCTCTCAAGCCACTATAGTAGCTATGTTCTTCCTCCTCCCTTGACCGGGCCACCGACAGCCACTCCGTTGGAATAGCTGGCTGGAGTAGGTCTAGGTTGGTTCCGGGGTAGTTTTAGGTGTAGATCTTTAGGTTTGTTTGTGTATTTGTGGATGTATGCCACCATCTGGGCATTTTCCCCTTAGTTGAGACGGTGGTCTGGATCTTCGCTCTGATGGCTCCGACGGCTGGAGGGAGGAGTTGCTGGGAGCGGCACTGTCTTCTGCAATAATTTGGTGGCCACATGATCCTCTTATCCCCCGGATGACAGTAAAGGTGAAGCGCTCCTGGCCGGCCATGGTGGCGTGGGGAGAGCCATCCTGTTGCTGCAAGGTTTGCCTTTTCTTATCTCCTAGCTAGCCATGGTGGCGAGGAGGAGCTGAAGCGAGGCTTGCCGATTTTGGTTCGGGAGGAGGGATCCTGTCCTCTCCACCGATGTGGCTGCTGCTTAGTTCGTCTCCTCTGCTTTCTTCTCAGCCTTGTCGTGGTGGCGAGAGTAGAAGCGGCGGAAGGGCGGATTGGATCCATGCTCGTTGGCGCTTGCCTGCTGGGTGCTACAGAGCTTCCTCTCGTCTGAGCTCCTACGAGCGGAACACGCTGATACGTGTACAGCATGCGTCCGTTGGGAACCCCAAGAGGAAGGTGTGATGCGTACAGCAGCAAGTTTTCCCTCAGTAAGAAACCAAGGTTTATCGAACCAGTAGGATCCAAGAAGCACGTTGAAGGTTGATGGTGGCGGCGTGTAGTGCAGCGCAACACCAGGGATTCCGGCGCCAATGTGGAACCTGCACAACACAACCAAAATACTTTGCCCCAACGTAACAGTGAGGTTGTCAATCTCACCGGCTTGCTGTAACAAAGAATTAGATGTATAGTGTGGATGATGATGTTTGCAAAGAACAGTAAGAACGAGTATTGCAGTAGATTGTATTCGATGTAAAGAATGGACCGGGGTCCACAGTTCACTAGTGGTGTCTCTCCCATAAGATAAATAGCATGTTGGGTGAACAAATTACAGTTGGGCAATTGACAAATAAAGATGGCATGACCATGCACATACATGTTATGATGAGTATAGTGAGATTTAATTGGGCATTACGACAAAGTACATAGACCGCTATCCAGCATGCATCTATGCCTAAAAAGTCCACCTTCAGGTTAGCATCCGCACCCCTTCCAGTATTAAGTTGCAAACAACAGATAATTGCATTAAGTATGGTGCGTAATGTAATCAACACAAATATCCTTAGACATAGCATTGATGTTTTATCCCTAGTGGCAACAGCACATCCACAACCTTAGGGGTTGCTGTCACTCCCCGCATTTAATGGAGACATGAACCCACTATCGAGCATAAATACTCCCTCTTGGAGTTACAAGTATCAACTTGGCCAGAGCCTCTACTAGCAACGGAGAGCATGCAAGATCATAAACAACACATATATAGATTGATAATCAACATAACATAGTATTCCATATTCATCGGATCCCAACAAACGCAACATGTAGCATTACAAATAGATGATCTTGATCATGTTAGGCAGCTCACAAGATCGAACAATGATAGCACAACGAGGAGAAGACAACCATCTAGCTACTGCTATGGACCCATAGTCCAGGGGTGAACTACTAACACATCACTCCGGAGGCGATCATGGTGATGAAGAGTCCTCCGGGAGATGATTCCCCTCTCCGGCAGGGTGCCGGAGGCGATCTCCTGAATCTCCCGAGATGGGATTGGCGGCGGCGTCTCTGGAAGGTTTTCCGTATCGTGGCTCTCGGTACTGGGGTTTTCTCGATGAAGGCTTTAAGTAGGCGGAAGGGTAGGTCAGGAGGCGACGCGAGGGCCCCACACACTAGGGCGGCGCGGCCCCACACTTGGCCGCGCGGCCCTGGCGTGGCGGCGCCTCGTCGCCCCACTTCGTTTCCCTTTCGGTCTTCTGGAAGCTTCGTGGAAAAATAAGACCTTGGGCGTTAATTTCGTCCAATTCCGAGAATATTTCCTTTGTAGGATTTCTGAAACCAAAAACAGCAGAAAACAACAACTGGCTCTTCGGCATCTCGTCAATAGGTTAGTGCAGGAAAATGCATAAATATGACATAAAGTGTATATAAAACATGTGAGTATCATCAATAAAGTAGCATGGAACATAAGAAATTATAGATACGTTTGAGACGTATCAAGCATCCCCAAGCTTAGTTCCTACTCGTCCTCGAGTAGGTAAACAATAACAAAGATAATTTCTGAAGTGACATGCTATCATAATCTTGATCAATACTATTGTAAAGCACATGAGATGAATGCTCTGGTCGCCTCTCCCCCTGTGGCTCCACGGGAGCCCTCACCCTCCAGAGTTCGGATCTTTATGCAGGGTCGCACTCGTCCGGTCTCCGTTCCGCCGCGGGTGCAGCAGCCACTGACTCCGTCTTCTACATCGCCTCAGACGGTTTCAGTGGTGCCGCCGACGTCGGTGGTGCAGCAGCCCGCTGCGTCTTCGCTGCATGCGCAGCGGACCGTGGGGTCTCCTCGCGCGCCGGGGTCGACCGAGGAGCGGTCGGCGCCGCTGAACCACCGGGCCGAGCCGCGGCCGACCACGGCTCCGCCGCTGCAGCCTGTTGGGGGGCCCACGCTGCTGGTGCAGCAGGGCGCCACGACGTTGTCTTCGCCGAGACAGGCGGTCTCGGAGGCCGCCACGCAGGGGGGCCGGGTGGAGGTGCTGCCCAAATCTTCTTCGCCTCTGCCGCGTCCGAGTGCCGCAGTGGTGGAGGAGATGCGGGACCTTGAGCAGCGGACTCCGAGGACCACGCATTCTATGGCGGTTAGGTCTTCCGAGTCTGCGGCTCCGCCGGCTTCCTCGTCGCCACCGTCTGCTCCGCTGTCTACCTCCACGCCGCCGGCCAAGGCGGGAGAGATACAGGGGGTTTCTTCACCCGCTACCCCTGTATCGGTGGCTCCTTCTTCACCTGCTGGTTCTCCACCGCGCTCGCCCTCTTCTTCGCCAGCCTCCTTGCAGCAGCCTTCACCCATGGTCCCTCCTCCAGTCGTTCAGCCGACGGTGAGGAGAAGTGGGAGGTTTGCTCTTTCGGAGGATGGGGCGGGGGCGACGGATGAGGACGTCTTGCAGAGATCCATGCGACGCAAGGCAGAGATGAACCTCGACACGGCAGGTATTAAACAACCGTCTAAGTCTTTTGTTTCTTTTTCAGATACTCGTATTTCTTCTAATTTGAGTAGCCTAGGGGTTTCCTTGGGTTCTCGGTCTGATGAGATTTCTATTTCGGCTAATGTGTTGAGACAAACGGAGCTTGACCGTTTAACGGTTGTTCCGAATGTCTCCACCGGGCTCGAAACGGCAATTATAGACGATGATGATGATGATGACATCCTAGATGGTCAAATTCTCTCGGCTATAATTGGCAACATTTCAGAAGTTGATTTAGAACACACGGAGCTTAGTTCTGATTTACAAGCATCCGAACGTGGTTCTCGATCATTGGCTGGAAAGAAATCTCGTAGGTATGGCAAGAACTATAAATCTAAAATAGTTTCTCGATGATTGGCATGTTCCGGAATAGCAGAGGTCTTCGTGACTTGGCTAAGCATTCCCACATTGCTGATGGTTGTAGAGATTATGATTTAGATTTTCTTGCTATATCGGAGACGGGTAGGCGAAATTTCTCTCAAAGTTTTCTCGACCATTTGTCAGGCGGGATTAACTTTCAGTGGTTTTCTCGCCCGCCCCGTGGTAGGTCAGGGGGCATTTTACTTGGCGTCCGCATAGACACCATGACCATTTTGGCTAGTTCTGATGGAGAGTACCACATTAAGCTCGACATTCAGAACAAAGCAGATGGTTTCATGTGGAGTCTGGTCGCTGTGTATGGTGCCGCCCAGGAAGAGTTTAAGGCTGACTTTTTACGTGAGTTGGTAAACCTTATAAAAGATAATCCTTACCCGATTTTAATCGAAGGTGATTTTAATTTGTTGAGGTTTCCTCATGAGAAAAGTAAAGGCCGCTTTGATGGTCATTGGCCTTTCTTGTTCAACGCTGTCATTGATAGCCTTGATTTAAGAGAGGTGTTTATGATCGGTCGACGCTTACTTGGGCAAACAGCTTGCCGGAGCCCACTTACGAGAAACTAGATCGCGTGTTGATGGATACCGAATGGGAAAATAAATACCCTTCGGTGTCGATCCGCGCACTAGAACGTATTGAAAAACTATCTGACCACGCTCCCATCCTTTTAACCACCGGGAATCCCACACCCGTTTGTAAACGGCCGTTCAAATTTGAACTTGGCTGGTTATATCGAGAGGGATTTCATGATATGGTTAAAAGGGTTTGGGATAGACCGGTCGGGGGGAGTACGCCCATTTTGAGATGGAATAATAAAATGCGTTCTATGCGCAAACATCTCTCTGGTTGGGCTGCCCATACGGCTGGTATTCTTGAAAAAGAAAAGTCTCGCTTATCAAATGTGATTGATGAGCTTGAGGCTGTTGCGGAGATTAGACCCCTGTCTACACATGAGATTGAGCTTAAAAATCAATCGAATGAACAGATGGTGGGTCTTCTTCGCGAAGAGGAGCTCAAATGGTATCAACGATCCAAAGCTCAATTCATCTTGGAAGGAGACTCGAATACGCGGTACTTCCATGGCTTAGCTAATGGGAGACACCGAAAAAAACGTATTCACTCTCTTATTCAAGATGAAGGGTTGATTGAAGGCCATGAGCAACTCAAGTCTTACATCACTAATTATTATAAGGGTCTGTTTGGTCCTCCGGAGGAAAGTACTTTTTCTCTTAACGAGGACTTAACGGATGATATACCCCAAGTTTCTTTGGAAGAAAACGGCTTGCTAACCGCACCTTATACTGAGGAAGAGGTTAAGAAGGCAGTTTTCCAAATGGAATGCAACAAAGCACCGGGTCCAGTATGGGTTTCCAGCAGAAGTTTTATCAAACCTTCCGGGATACTATTAAATCGGACTTTCTAGATTTGTTCAGTGATTTACACATTGGACAACTAGAATTATTTCGTCTAAATTTTGGTGAAGTTATCTTGTTACCGAAAATTAATGATGCATAAAGGATCCAACAATATAGACCCATTTGCCTATTAAATGTAAGTTTCAAGATTTTCACGAAAGTGGCCACCATTAGACTTAATACGGTTGCGGATCATGTTGTTTTACCATCGCAGACAGCCTTTATGCAAGGACGTAATATCCTTGATGGAGTAGCGGTTTTGCATGAGACGGTACATGAGATGCATTCTAAGAAATTAAATGGGGTTATTTTAAAGGTTGATTTTGAGAAGGCGTATAATAAAGGTAAATGGTCTTTCCTTCAACAGACACTCAGGATGAAAGGCTTTTCGCCTGAGTGGCGAGCTCTAATTCATGATTTCGTGTATGGAGGTAGTGTTGCAATCCGGGTTAATGATGACACCGGACACTACTTCCAAACACGAAAAGGGTTACGCCAAGGAGATCCGCTATCTCCGATGTTATTTAACATCGTAGCGGATATGCTCGGCGGTACTCATAGAGAGAGCCAAGTCTGATGGTCAGATTGAAGGTGTGATTCCACATCTGGTTGATGGTGGCTTATCTATCCTTCAATACGCTGATAACACGATTCTTTTTATGGATCATGATCTTGAAAAAGCTCGAAACCTGAAATTAATTTTAGCAGTTTTTGAGCAATTATCAGGATTGAAAATTAACTTCCATAAAAGTGAATTGTTCTGCTTCGGTGATGCCCAAGACGATGTAGCTCGTATACGAGTTATTTGGTTGTGGGCAAGGCCAATTTCCGATTCGCTATTTGGGTATTCCGATTCATTATCGGAGACTGATAATTGCGGAATGGAAATTAATGGAAGAAAGATTACAAAAACGCCTTAGTAGTTGGAAAGGTAAATTGTTGTCCCTGGGTGGAAGATTGGTACTCATTAATTCAGTACTAACTAATATGGTACTGTATATGCTATCATTCTTCATCCTACCAAAAGGAATTCTGCATAAACTCGATTATTATCGATCCAGATACTTTTGGCAAGGGGACAACGAGAAAAAGAAATATCGACTGGTTAAATGGAGTATAGTTTGTAGTCCCAAAGATCAAGGAGGGCTTGGAGTTCATGACCTGGGAGGTCAAGAATTCAGCTCTTCTTGGGTAAATGGCTTTTTAAGCTACTTACGGAGGATGGAATTTGGCAAACTATACTTCGGAGAAAGTACATCGGCTCGAAGACATTATCTCAGGTGGTTTGGAAACCTGGGGATTCACACTTCTGGGCTGGTCTCATGGCGACAAAAAATGTCTTTTTTCGACATGGGACTTTCTCCATTAAGAATGGAGCACAAATACGGTTCTGGGAAGATGCTTGGCTCAACAATGCTCCCCTAAGTGAACAGTATCCCGCTTTGTATAGAATTGCACGTCGCCAAGGTGATACCATTGCAACTGTAATGGCTAATTCACCCCCGAATGTGACGTTCAGACGGGTTTTACTAGGACAAAGGCTTGTGGCATGGAACAATCTAATTCAGCGGCTTGGAGATATTCAGTTATCACCGAGAGCCAGATGAATTTCGATGGAACCTCCATGTAGATGGTACTTTTTCTGTAAAATCTTTATACAATGCGATCCTGCTTTCTGATTTACCAGTTGATAATAATAAAAAAATTTGGAAGATGAAGATACCATTAAAAATTAAAAATTTTGGATGGTATCTTCGTCGCGGGGTTATCCTCACCAAAGACAATCTTGTTAAGCGGAATTGGCACGGAAGTACACGATGTGTATTTTGTCATCATGATGAAACCATCAAACATTTATTCTTCCAAAGTGCCAGCTATGCGAGATCTATAAGGTCGATCATCCAAGTAGCGTCTACCTTGTATCCGCCGACTAGTGTCGCTAATGTCTTTGGCAATTGGCTTCATGGTATTAACTCAAGGTTTAAAATGCTTCTTAGGATGGGGGCGCTAGCAGTTATCTGGGCGCTTTGGCTATGTAGAAATGACAAGATCTTTAATGACAAAAATTGCTCTTTGTTGCAGGTCATCTACATATGCACAGGTATTCTCCGTTCGTGGTTACCTCTTCAGCGTGTGGAGAACCGAGACCTATTTACGGAGGTCTGTACACGGTTGGAGGATACGGCGAGGGATACTTTTTCCCTACATGGGTGGCAGCATAGTCTACGGATAGTAGCTCCTCCCACATCTTAGGCGTCATATGATTCATCGTTCCGATATGTATTTCGCCTTTTTATTTTTGTAACTCTGGACTCTTGAGACAACAAATGGCTATGTGCATCCTGGTTATGCAGAGGCTGGATGTAATTGCTTCTTGAAGTAATAAAGCATCCTTTATCGAAAAAAAAAACATGAGATGAATGCAGCGATTCGAAGCAATGGTAAAGACAATGAGTAAACAACTGAACCATATAGAAAAGACTTTTCATGAATAGTACTTTCGAGACAAGCATCAATAAGACTTGCATAAGAGTTAACTCATAAACGGAAATTCAATTCGGCTCCCGGGTGCGTATGCTCCCTCTACCAAAAAAACATATTTCGAAATGTCAAAAAATTTGGATAAAAAATTCTACATGTACATCTCCATAATGTATGTGCATTCGCTAAGTTTCACGAAAAACCAATATTTTTTGTGGTCTATGTAAAAAGGAGAAACTTTATCTTGTGAAAAGCATTATTTTTAGCACTGAATTTTATCTTTTTTACACACGTCACATGATAAGTCGATTTTTTATGAAACGACTTTCTGAACGCGTAGCACGTGAAGATGTACGTACAAATTTTTTGTTTCAATTTTTTTGAAATTTAAAATATACATAAGATGCATTTCAAAATATAGGGAGCATACGCACCCATGTTCCAAAACACCACTCCCATAAATTCTTAGTAGAAAGCTTTGAATCAACACAAAGGAAGATATAAGTTTCAGCGGTTGCTTTCAACTTCAACATGTATATCTCATGGATAATTGTCAACATAAAGTAATATGATGAATGCAAATATGCAAGTATGTAAGAATCAATGCACAGTTAACACAAGTGTTTGCTTCTAAGATAGAAAGAAGTAGGTAAACTGACTCAACATAAAGTAAAAGAATGGCCCTTCGCAGAGGGAAGCATGGATTACTATTTTTGTGCTAGAGCTTTTATTTTGAAAACATAGAAATAATTTTGTCAACGGTAGTAATAAAGCATATGTGTTATGTATAAGATATTCTATAAGTTGCAAGCCTCATGCATAGATTACCAATAGTGCTCGCACCTTGTCCTAATTAGCTTGGATTTACATGGATTATCATTGCATAGCATATGTTTTAACCAAGTGTCACAAAGGGGTACCTCTATGCCGCCTGTACAAACGTCTAAGGAGAAAGCTCGCATTGGATTTCTCGCTTTTGATTATTCTCAACTTAGACATCCATACCGGGACAACATAGACAACAGATAATGGACTCCTCTTTAATGCATAAGCATTCAACAACAAATAATATTCTCATAAGAGATTGAGGATTGATTGTCCAAACTGAAACTTCCACCATGGATCATGGCTTTAGTTAGCGGTCCAATGTTCTTCTCTAACAATATGCATACTCAAACCATTTGATCATGATAAATCACCCTTACTTCAGACAAGACGAACATGCATAGCAACTCACATGATATTCAATAAAGGTAATAGTTGATGGCGTCCCCAGAAACATGGTTACCACTCAACAAGCAACTTATTAAGAAATAAGATACATAAGTACATATTCAATACCACAATAGTTTTTAAGCTATTTTTCCCATGAGCTATATATTGCAAAGACAAAGAATGGAATTTTAAAGGTAGCACTCAAGTAATTTACTTTGGAATGGCGGAGAAATACCATGTAGTAGGTAGGTATGGTGGACACAAATGGCATAGTTTTTGGCTCAAGGATTTGGATGCATGAGAAGAATTCCCTCTCAATACAAGGCTTAGGCTAGCAAGGTTGTTTGAAGCAAACACAAGTATGAACCGGTACAGCAAAACTCACATAAGAACATATTGCAAGCATTATAAGACTCTACACTGTCTTCCTTGTTGTTCAAACACCTCACCAGAAAATATCTAGACTCTAGAGAGACCAATCATGCAAACCAAATTTTAACAAGCTCTATGTAGTTCTTCATTAATATGTGCAAAGTATATGATGCAAGAGCTTAAACATGAGCACAACAATTGCCAAGTATCAAATTATTCAAGACATTATACCATTTACCACATGTAGCATTTTCCGTTTCCAACCATAATAATGATGAACAAGGTAACAAACAAACAATCATGGGAATAACCCAAGCATTAGGTATGAGCACTATGCATAGCACTTTATTTAATAAAAGTTTTTGTTGGTTCTCATTTTTGGAAACAGGAAAACTCATTTTCTCTTTGTTTTAAAATTTGGGATGTTACAGATAGTTAGACAAACTTCATTGCCCCGAGTAATAGCAAGCTGAAATTTATCTACGATGTACTGTCGACCGAGATACATGCCTTGAAATAAGGTTTAATTTTGGCTTAAACAGTGAAATGCAATAGAGTTATATGTTGTTCAAACAATCTCAATGTGGCCCTTGCAATGAATGAAGGAGGCTACTCTAATAAAGCTTCAACTGCAATCCTTCATGTCTTCTATCACTTGGCTGGCTTCCGAATTTCTAAATCTTAAGTTTGAACATAGTTTTTATGAGGCAAACTTGATAGCTCATGAATTAGCTAGGCTAGCTCGGGGATATTATCAACAAGTATGGTTAGATTAGCCCCTCTTTTAGTCAATGATGTAACTTCTATTTGAATGAATAAATAGGCATGTTTATGTTAAAAATTAATCTAATTGAAATTCTTTATATTTCAGGCTGCACAAAAATAATAAAATATGATAAAGTGGGAGATTTGAAAATATGCATACATAGATCCACACTTTTATCATTTTTATGTAGCTTAGAAAATAAAATACTCCCTACTTGAAAATGATACTCAGATTAGTCCTTCGGATGACAAACGTCGGGATCTTTTGACAAAAATACCCCAGCGCAGCTTTTTTTGTGTGGGTTTCACTCGTGAGTTGTGACTTGTGACCTGTTCGCAGAGCGTTTACGTAAACAAATATTACTACATTTTTGTGTCTTCGCATGCGGGTTACGTAGTCTTAAATTTCCGCTTTCCGAGGTATGGCCGTTTCGCTTCGCCGGTGCGGTGCCGCGGCGAAGGCTGTGGGAGGACATGGCGTCGGAGATTCGTCCTGGCGGCTTCTAGCCGAGGCGGCGGCCCGGTCCCGCCGACGTTCGAGCTCCTGCGGGAGCAAACTCCTCCAACTCCACGCCGAAGCCGACCTGACCCAATCCAAAAGGTATACACATATTCCTGGACTTCCCGTCTTTGTTACTGTGAATGATTGGCTGTTACTCTTTCGGAAATGGGAATGGCGAATCCACACTTCCACAGGAGGAACCTATCTGTTTTTAATCTACAAATTTGTGCTAGTAAATTGCAGACAAAGTTTGTGATTCCAAAGATAACAGTATGACACATCGATCTCCACTAGTTGTCTTCTCAGCTGAAGCTCACACTCACTTTATTAGTCTAGCGCTTTGTGGATAGGGCGTTCTATGATATATGTTGCATTGCACCAGTGAAAACTTATGTTTCTGCTGTAATACTCAGGTGCACAAGTACACATCATCCTCGTTGAAAAATTGAATGTATTTCGTTCTTGTAGCAAATAGTGCTAGGTGCGTTGACAAGTCTTGATTTTTTTTGTTATTTCCTGAAACACTTCGACATTTAACTGCAGTCTGTCTGAAAATGACAGCTAGTGCGTCCTCTAATTTTACAGGATATGTTGACATTTTACAACGTGTTCAAATATTTATATAGGTATTAGTTACAACTTTACACTCATTTACACATGGTTATGCGAAATGTACATTTCAAATCAAATCAAAATCAAAATCTGAAGCAGAACCGTTCCTTCTACTAAGCGCTTGCAATCTTGCACTACATGGGTACAGAAAATAGCAGGTTACCTCTCGAATTCCTCTTCAAGTCTCAAAGTGTTACGGAGCACAGTTACAGCAACATCAACAAAAAGGGGTCAAGGAAGATGTACAACGTGCACAGAGGTAGGAACCAAAACTGATCCTAGGTATTATGATGACGCTGAACGAAGTTCTACCAGTGAAGCATACACTCCATCTTTGATATCCATCAGCTCCTCGTGTCTTCCTTTCTCCGCTATCGCACCATCCTTCAGAACTGCAATTATGTCAGCACCTTTGATCGTCGAGAGGCGGTGCGCCACAACAACAGTGGTCCTGCCAACCATCACATGATCTAACGCAGCCTGCACAATCCGCTCGGACTCAGCATCCAAGGCGCTTGTCGCCTCATCAAGTAGTAGTATCTTTGGGTCTTTCAGTATGGCCCTCGCAATAGCCACCCGCTGCTTTTGGCCGCCGGATAGCTGGATGCCCCTCTCCCCAACGGTGGTGTCATATCCTTCGGGAAGGCTCGAGATGAACCCATGTGCATTTGATGCCTTCGCTGCTGCAATGAGCTCCTCCTCGGTCACTTCCCCATCCTTACCATAGGCTATGTTTGCACGGATTGTGTTGTTGAAGAGTACAGGCTCCTGGCTCACCAGCCCCATTTGGTCCCTCAACCAATTGATGTTTAAGATCTTGATTTCCACTCCATCCAGTGAAACGGTACCTGAATCGGGATTGTAGAATCGCTCCAACAGTCCGATTACTGTTGACTTTCCACTACCACTCTCTCCAACGAGTGCAACAGTCTATATAGAACCATAATAAAAGTTAATTGCTAAGTACATTGCTTTAGAAGATATAAAAATTTGACGAGGATAGGAAAGTATGCTAACCTTGCCAGAGGGAATGTGCAGGGTAAAGTCACTGAAGATCTGAATATCTGGGCGTGTTGGGTACTTGAAGCTGACATGTTGGAAATCAATGTTGCCCTTGACCTCGTTTATTGTCAAACCCTCATTGCTGCTTGAGTCGATTTCAGACTTTCGGTCTAGTAAAGCAAATATGGAGATAGCTGAATCCTTTGCTTTTGATGAATCGCTGGCCAATGCACTTGACTGAGATACACCAATAGTCGCTAAAACTAGTGCAAAGAAAACCTGCAGATGACTTACTATGTGAAATCACTTCGTGGAAGTAGTAACTTGTTTAGGATGGAGGGATTAAGACTGAAAAAATTGAATATGAAGAAGCATGGTTTTTATGTCGCGACTCCAAAGTGAGTCGCCAATGCTGTGACTCAGTGTATAGTCGACGAAAGTCGCTGTATAGTCGGCATGAGTCGCTGTGTTGCGACGAGTCGTCATGATTTTTGGAAAACGACTCAGCGGCTATATAACAACTATACAACGGCCACTCAAAAAGCACGGAAGAAGACCAAAAATCTGAAGAACAAGAAGAAATGTCATTTCTGAAATAATGCATTTACATACCTTGAAAACACCACCAAAATCTGATTGGCCATGGCGCACGAATTGTGCTCCAACATAGAAGCAAAGACCGTACGTAAGGTACAACATGAAGAATGAGAAACCAAATCCAATGCCCCCAACTATTCCTGTTCTGACTCCTTGACTCATTGATGCTTCACATTTATGATCATATATTGTTGTAATTTTTTTCTCTGAACAAAAAGAAGCTATGGTCCTGATACTACTAATTGCATCAGTGGCCACTTGGCTTGCGTCTTCATACATCATCTAGAGAACCAGCAATTCATTATCAGTAACTTAGCAAACTTTTAGATAGTAAAAAATAATTATCTAGAGTACTGTGCATGATTAAAGAATTGAATGCACTTTATAAACTTGATCGAACCATCTTTATCTTATTCTAATATTATATAAATGGGAGTTTGTAGTAGTTCATCCTCCTCTCCCACCTCCCTATTGTGCCTTGCTAAATGCCTCCAACAGAAAAATCACAAGCTAACTAAATTGACCCAAATGATTTGACCACTTCCAAGAAAATCCATGATGAATTGGTGCATGGCACATGTCACAAAGAAAGCATGACTAGGCTTGGCTATGGAGCCGAGTGCACGATGATAGGTATTTAACCTAGCATGAAAGAGGATGCATGATGTCGGCAAAGGCGGAAATCAGATGAGGGTGAAAGCATAGGAAAGATGTGAAGCAGGCTGAGTTGATGAATGGTTTAATGTGATCAATAATATCTTTTGACCGTAGAAAAGCATGTGCATTTAAATGTTTAGAAGTTCTATCGTGACAGTTAGAAACTGAACATGATATGCTCTACATTATTACTCCCTCCGGTTAAGATGTTGTTTTGGACAGAGGCAGAACTTTTCTTGTGCATTTTGAATATATTACAGTAAATTAGTGGTCAAAGTTGCAGTGTGCTTATGTCCAACTGCAGAGAGAAAGATTTATCTGTAGTAATTATTTGCAAGATATCATATCACTAGAGAAATAGCCTAACGGCTTTGTTTGATGGATTACCTTAGCATCTTGACTGAAACCCTTCAGGAACTTCACTTGGGCATAACCTTGAATACCAGCTAATGGAATGACACAGAGGATGATCAAAGAGAGCTTCCAGTCAGCCATCACAGCAATGACAAATCCTGTGATAAGTGTAGCGATAATCTGAACTGTTAAGGCCAAGTTATCTCCAACTAACCGCCGTACATTCAAAGCATCAACTGACAGTCTTGCACCAAGTGCTCCACTGTAAGATAAAATTCAGCAGTTAGCTCCTGAAAGTAAAGCTAACAGAATCTACATAATGAAGAAACCAAGAGAAAAGTTATAAGAAACCTGGAATTCTTAGGATCATCAAACCAAGCAACTTCTTGATGCACAATGCTTTGAAATGACATTGAACGGATGCGCTCTATAAGCTTCCCTCCTGCTATCCCAAACAAGAAGAGCTCTGCTGGTATTGAGATTATCGACAAGATACCAAGCACAACACACATCAAAGCCCAAAAGCTAGAATCTTTTCTGATCTTATCTGGTGGCGCATAGAAAACTTTGATGGCATTGGCAATCATTACGCCAAACATTGGGAAAAGCACTCCATGAACTGCTGCCGCTAGGGATCCTAAGAGGATAATAGGTACCTCTGGCTTGTTAAGACGTGCTAGCCGTCCCAGAGGAGCTTTCGTTGAAATCTCACCATCACCATGCAGCTCTGTCTTATTCCCCCCATATGTATCATTTTTTTCAGGCATCATGAAGGGGAGGGTGGAAGAATGCGCACTACTATTCCCTGCAGAACCTCTACTAATCGACCGGTTCAATGACAAGCTTGTATTTTTAGACATCGGATCCAACCTTCGACGGTCTATTTTCTGCTCTTCTTCACGACTTTCTTGAAGTCGAATAAGTTGAGAGTAAGGACCATCTGGGTTTAGCACCAATTCGTCATGGGTACCTATATGAAACATACATTTTGTGTAGGAAATTGCTCAAATTAGTTAAAATATGCGAAAGAGGTGATATATAAAAGGTGTGTTATGGGAATGGAATCTTGACCTTGCTCAACTATCTTTCCTTGTTGAACAACTGATATGCAATCAGCATTCCTAACAGTAGTTAGACGATGTGCAACCACAAGGGTCGTTCTGTCGACCATGATCCTATTCAGTGCCTCCTGAACTATTCTTTCTGACTCCACATCCAATGCGCTAGTGGCCTCATCTAACAAAAGTATTTTTGGGTTTTTAATGATTGCTCTTGCAATTGCAATCCTTTGCTTTTGTCCCCCTGAAAGCTGAGCACCACGTTGGCCAACCAGTGTGTCATAACCCTGATACAATAGAAAAGTAAATTTTAATTAGCACTCGACTCAAACCCGAGAACTTGGATTTACACAACTTATTGAATGTTTCACGCACATTTGGCAGCTTATCAATGAAATTTGCTGCATTGGCGAGCTCAGCAGATCTCTTAATCTCTTCAAATGTTGCGTCTTCTTTGCCGTACATTATATTATCTTTAATTGAGGTCATAAAGAGCAAGGGCTCTTGGCTAACAAGACCAATTTTCCCTCTTATTGAATCGAGCTGTACACTCTTGATATTGATTCCATCAATCAAAACCTCACCAGCCTGCGGATCATAAAATCTCTCTACAAGACTAATCACAGTTGACTTGCCACTTCCACTCTCTCCAACTATAGCCATTGTAGTGCCACTAGACACATGTAAGGAGAATCCATCAAATATCAGTTGATCAGGTCTTGCTGGGTAGCTAAAATACACATCCTTCAGCTCAACATCACCCCTGATATCTTCTAACTGCTTACCAGTCCTATCATCAGGATCAATCTCTGGTTTCCTCTTGATTGTTGTGAACAATCTATGCGCTGCTGATTGTCCTTGTGCAAAGGCTGTCATACACGGGGTGGCATTGCCTAAAGACCTGCAACACGCATTTGGAAATTATCACTATCAGCGATTCGATGTGAAGCATCATTTTTATGTGAATTCTACTTTGAGGTAAATAACTCACATTGCCCCAGTCATGATAGCAAACAATATAGTGATGACTTTTCCTCCCGTGTATCCTTTGTTAAGTATCAACTTTGCACCATACCATATGACTAAACCATAGCTAGAGAAAAATATCAAGAAAATAGAACCCATGCCAGTGCCATTGGCAAGTCCTTCCTTCACAGTAGTCTTGTATGTTTTGTGTATGAGCTTATTGTATGCTCTGATTGCTTGCTTCTCCCCATTGAAAGAGGCAACCTATTTTATCGATATAGCCACAAGATACCTAGTGAGTACTCAAGAAGGCAGAACCCCCATAGTTTCCTAGAGAAGGTTTATACTAGCCTTCATTTAAATTGATGTGTGAGCCAAACTTACTGTTTTTATGGCTCCAATTGTCTGTTCAACAACATTCCCTGCATCACCGTATGATTGTTGGCCTTTGCTAGAGATTGTAGATAGCACTTTTGCCACTGCTGCTGCAGCAATTACAACTGGAGGTATGCATGCCAACATGACAACAGATAGAAGCCAGCCTTTGAGAAAAGCTATAACGAAACCACCGATGAAACTAGCAATCAGTTGTAGAAACTTGCCAACCTGCATTAGTCAATTATGTCAGTTTCTATATGAGTTGGAATGTGATGAACACAAGTTTACTAATGTGCTCTTCATTTGACTTGGAGGAACTCCTTACCTTCTCACCAATTGCATCCTGAACTAGCACAGTATCACCAGACATTCTTGAAACTATCTGCCCAGTTGTCATTTCTACGTCAAAGAATGATATATCCTGTCTCAAGACAGATTTGAGGTATAGAGAACGAATGTGTGTTGCCTGCCTTTCGCCCGTAATTGTCCAACATGCCACCTCTGCACAGAAAAAGGTGGCTTGACGGTTATTCTTCCTTGACATTAAAAGTATATGGCATAAGAATATGGATCCTGAAGAGTAGATGGCAAGGTGAGAAAAAACGTTTCGTCCTGCCTGCTCCCGCGAGCGGAAGGGCGGAACCCTAACCTCCGCCCGGCGACCAGCCCTTCCTCCGCCTCCTCCCTCCCTCGCCGCTGCCGGAGGGCGTCTCCGGGCAAAGCTCTGGGGCGCCGGCGGCGGCGGGGCCTCCTCTCCCCCTCGTCTGGCGGTGGCGGCGCGGGCCGGCGCAGTCAGCAGGGGCGGCGTCTCTGCGCAGGAGGCGACGGCGCCCGGACGGTGCGAGGCCTGCGTGGTTCCGGCGAGGTGGCGGCGCGGCTGGCTACTTGCTGGCGCGTCCCAACGCCGGCGCGTCCGTGGCCTTGGGTGGCGGCGGCGGGCCTGGATCTGGGCCGGTGGGCTTAGATCTGGGCCGGGCGTGGACTGGCTCGGGCTGGGTTGGCCTGAGGGGTCTCGTCCCTGGGTAGACGGGTGTTGCCCAGTGCCCCCGTCGGCAGAGGTTGGTGCGGGTCGAGGCCGTCGCTGGAGTATGGCCGGGCTGGCAGTGCTCGAGCCTCCTCTGTATTCGTTCTTGGTAGGGACCAAGATGCCATCTCCGGCTTGCTCCGGCCGGAGGATGGTGGGGTTGGTGGTTGGGAGGGGGTGCTCCATTGGTGCGGTGGCGGTCGCCGACATCGCCTTCCTGTTGCCCTCCGGCCACCCTTGACCACCGGGGGACGGTGTGTCTCGGTTTTTTGTTCCAGCAGGTCTAGTGTGGCACCACTGGACTCCCTGACCTTCAGGGACGCTGGCGGGCTCGTTGGGGTGTTTGCGAAAGCAAAGCAAGGCGTTAGCCATTGCCGGCGACGACGACGTCCTTGGACGCCGTTCACCTTCTTGGAGGCGTGGCCATGACACACAACTTGTCGCCGGTTGCCTGCCCCTGGGCTCTGTCTACTACCCTAGTTACTAGTGATCCATCCGAGTTCCTCCTCGAAACCCCTTTCTTTGAGGCCATGCGTCAGGCAGTACCCGGCTCCATATAGACGGTGTGTCTCCCCTTTGCGCGACCATTCCCGAGCCTAGGGTGGCTGTCTGTGGTGCGTCGTGGCAGGAGACACCCCGGTGTTCTTCAACAGCTGGTGGTTTGTCGTGATTGGCATGCGCTGAGACTTAGGCGTTCTCTTGGGGTGGGTGCCGAAGCCTCCGCGTAAGCATTGCACAGCTGGCCTGCGCCGACAACGATGACGCTCGCGAGCGCCATTTTCCTTCCTGGAGGCGCTGTCATGAAGCTTCCCCCTTCGAGCTCCGGAGTTTCGCCGGCTTCGCTAGCGTAGTTAGCCAGTTCTCGGGGTGTTGGTGGTCCTCTGTTTGACAGGATGCTCAGTGTGCTAGTCCTGCATGGTTCAGATCCGCGGAGTGGTGGCTCGGGGCTTGGGGTCTCAAGCTGAGCCGCCGGTGTTTTGCTGAAGTCTTGGGCGCTCTCAGAGAGCTTGTAGTTTAGAGCCTAGCCCTGGTCTGCTTGTTCCTTTGTAGTAGGCTTTAGCTTTTCACCACCTGGGCTTGTATCTAGAGCTGGTATCCCCAGCTTTTTCTTTTCTTTTCTTTTTTTCTTTGTTGCGTGCTACCCTGTACTCCTGGCCGGTTGATGGCTTTATTAATTCAAAGCTGGGCTCGTCGAGCCTTCTCTTTAAAAGAATATGGATCCTGTTTCAGCTTATCCTTCAGCTCGGCTATGTCAACAAAATTCTGGCGCTGTATTTGCTGTTAAAGTTTTCATATGTTTCTCCATTCACCTTCAATTGAAATATAGAACATGTTGACCCTATTTTTCCTTCCTACATTCAACAGTTTACTCTTTGGAAAAGAATTTTAGGAGCACAACTTGAACTTTGCACCACGATGAAAAGTAGCAATTTTAAAATAACCAAAAAGGGTATTAACTGTCTTTTTCTCGCACTTATACTAAACTCATTATTACTCTGCTTCCTTGAGATGGCAATCATGTTCAGTTACTAGCTGCAACTATAATCAGCATTCAGCAGCCGGCAGGTACTGCAAAGTGCAAACACAATGAATTTGACAAAGTCTGCTCATACTTACGGAGAAAGGAGACTACTGCTGTTCCGATGCCCAAATAAACAAAGTTTAGAACCGCCTGCAAAAACGAGATGGCAACAGGGTGAAAACTTATTCCCGTCTTTGTTGGCTTGAGTGCATGGAAATAAATTTAAATATATTTAGACCTACAGTACAAATCAAAACACCATGCATGTCCGCTAGTATATCGTTTCAAAAATAAATAAAAAAGACAGATGTGACAGTGGATCATCTCTGTCCCATTTCGGAGTTTCAGGAGAAAAATACTGCAAGATTCTCGTGGGCGGAGCTTGGGATCCTTGATCATGGAAAGATTCCTCCGTCTATGGGTGGGTGCTTATCTCTTATTTTAATGCCATGTGAAATCTCAATGAATTGGAATAATCTGCAAGCAACTTCAGTACTTCACAAACATAGGCAACGGTTGAGAGGCGATCAGTAAGCCATCACATGAGAGCAGCGATTTTAAAGGAGCCGGTAGGTGTCGGTGTCACATCTACCATCCACTCTCTGCTTTGAGATTGGTGAGGTTTTTGACATTTGTCTAATATAAAACTAATAATTGAAACACAAGTGAAACTTTTTTGAAACTAAAGTGATACATGGAAAATATTGTGAAACAGTCTCACAAAAAGTGAAACTGATGACATCATTGCTGACGTCACTACGGTTTGTTTCACAAAAATATTAGTGTTTCAGTTATGTTTCAGTTATGTTTCAAATTTATTTCACAATTTTGTGAAAAAATTGGTCAGCACATGGCTGATGTCACTGCTGACGTCACTCCGGTAGGTACCGGCTACTGTAAAAACAAGTTTTCGGCCATCACATCCACTCTCAGCCGCTGGTGCCGTCGCTGCCCTCCACCGGCCACTACAGGAGGGTGGGGTAACGTCGGATCAGGTTCCGATCGTATTGGGTCTTTGAGTTCTTTGACTCAGATGAAAGAGGATTAACGGTGATGAGAATAAAAGTCCTGCAGCGTACCCGATTCCCTATATCTATGCCCTTCTTCGGAGGATCGTCAATGGACTGAAGTTTGGAGTCGATTTCCGGGCATTAAGCTGGGTGTGGTAAGTGTGTCTACGGCAACGACGTTCTTTAGAAGAGATGATGTCGCAGCGTACGGGTATCCTCAAGTTCCGTCTCTACCTGATGAATCTCAGCCAAGTACAACGTTATCAGGAAATTTGTGAGTTTTGTGTCCTCCACTCTATCTAGCCGGAGTTGGGATTATCTCCCTGCTCATCTTGGCACTATAGCTTCTTTGGGACGGTGATGTCTCAAGATCGTGATCGTCGGCATCTTGTAGTCTACGTCAATAATTTCTCGACCGCTGCTTCTACAAGCACCCTGAATTTTTTCAATCTTTTTCTCACACGAGCTAATTCGCTACCCGGAGGCCAAGCGGCCTCAAGGGATGCATGAGAAAGATAGTGCTGAACTTTTCAAAAACTTGTGTTTTATTTTCTTCTCTTATAAGAACGTTTTTATAAGGGTTGGTTTTAATATATGGGCCTAGCTTAGTCCTTTTTGGCAAAAAAAAAGATACTTCACAAACGTCGCTTTCACACAAAAAAAAACAAGTGTATAGCCATTGCAAAATCGTCTATCTGAACTAGGCTCGAAAATTATGAAAACATGTATGCTTGGGGGAAAATAGATAGGAAACCATGTGGAAAGAAAATTAATAGACAGAAATGGGATGCGAATGCAAAACTATTGGGAAAAGGTAAGGAACGAAAGAGGCAACAAGCGCCAAAAAGCCAAACATGTTGTCCAGTTCGGGCAGAAACGTCGACGAGATTTGCCGGAGCTTTCTCGAGAGAGTAAAGGCATCGGCCAAGCTCGATGGAGCAAGGTAAGCCCGAAGGAACGCCGTTCTCGGCGAGAAGAAGCCCAGCTGGTCGGAAAGGTGGTGGGCAGAGAGACATGCTCACCTTGTTGACGCGGTTGAGGACGTTGCCGGTGGTGGCGCCACCGAAGGCGTCGATGACGTCGCCGAAAATGACGGTCATAACCGGCTGCGACATGCCGTTGGCCAACGCGGCCACCGTGCCGACTAGCATCAGCAGCAGGTCCGTGCCGTCGGAGTACCGGAACAGCCCCATGAAGGACACCTTCTTCCCGCGATCCATGGCGACCTCCTCCTTCTTTGTCTCGCCATCCGTCCCCGTCCCCGGGGCCGCTGCGTCCATTTTGCTCGCGGGCACAACGCACTGCTTTCTCTAAGTCTGATACTCCTACTTCTCTACTAGTCTCTGCAGGGTATTTATGGAGTTGGATGCTTGGGGTGGTCAATGCTGCCTCCAAGCGGGAGTACCGCTGTATCGCTCTGTTGCCAGATTGGGGCAATCACGCAACGCAGAAAGATTGTTGATTAATTATTACTGCCTTGAAATATCTTGAGAAACGAATTAAGATTGTCTAGCGCGACTGAATTCAAGTTCCTGGCACGGTTGTCTCATTCCCCGTCGAGTATAACCTACTATGATTTAGTCTACATTCTGACTGTAATATTTGTTCTGAACTACTCTCTTTGTTATATCATTTAGTCTACACTCTAGCTGTAATATTTCTTCTGAATTACTCGTTTGGTAGGTATTATCATAAAAATATTGACCAACGGAGGAATGATCCCTCCCTTGATTATAAATTGTTAGATAGGATAAGACTCTCCCGTGGATGAACGCTAGAATAATAACCCAGTTTAAAGTTTACCCCTCCCTTCAAAATTACAGCGAGATGGAAATTTGAACCAACAGCCCAATGATATGATATATGTTATCATCAAGTGTTATGCTACAAGTTTTACTACTCGTTTGATATTTATATTTTAGTTAGTAACTACTTGGCCAAGAGCATGTAAAATGTGTTAGACAAAGTAGTCCACAGTTTTATACGTACTAGTACTTGTCATATATGTATACAAACTTTGTATATCTCCCTACTACAAATAGAACAACATCCTACCTCGGCATGTATCCGAGTAGGCATATTCTACCTGATCGCACGTTTGATATGGTATCAGGCCGGCCTCTTCGCCGACAAAACTGATCGCTCCGAACCCTAGATTCCACCCGCCCGCCGCCGCCGTCCCGTAGCTCCGATCCATGGCTTTTTCATCCACCACTCCGATGATCCACCTTTGCAATCCGCCGACTGACAAGTTGACATGGCCCAATTTTCCCGGTTGGCGCGCCCAGGATCTTCGGCGATCCGTGGAGCTCGACAGCTCGGTGTCCTTGATGGTACCGGCGTCGCTCCTCCTAAGATGCTGCCGGTCACACCGGAGGCCGATGCCACCGACAAGACACCGAAGACGGTGCCCAACCCAGCTTACGACGCCTGGATCTACCGGGATCAAACAGTCCTAAGCTACCTCCTCCAATCGCTCTCCTCTTTGGTTTTACCTCATGTGCATAGGATCGAGCACACCGCCGGAGTATGGCAGGCCCTTGAGGAGATGTTCGCCTCTCAATGCGAATCCAAGGTCACGAACCTCTGCATCGCTTTGGCAAATACCAAGAAGCTGAATCTGAGCACGCCGGCATATCTCACAAAGATGCAGGGTATTGTCGACGAGCTTGCTGCTGCAGGTTGCACGATCACCACTAGGGAGCATGTCTCCTTCATCCTTGCCAGTCTTGGTGCGCCCTACAACGTGCTCGTGGCCGCCCTTGGCGTCATGATGACGCCCATCTCTTCCAGTCATCTCTACGCCCAACTGAACGCGTATGAACAGTGTTAGGAGCTACTGCACGGCTCCCCGACAATGACTTTGACACCTCTGCCAACCTCACCAACCGCCAACCGCCAACACCGGGGCCGCTTATCCACTCGACTGCGATGACCGCAGTGACCGTGGGGATCGCCGCAACGATCGGCACCAAGATCATCGTGATGATCGTCCCTCTGCTCAAGGCAGTGGTGTTGGTCGTGCTCCTCCAGGAGGGGGGCGTGGCCGTGGACGACGATGCCGTCGCACTGCCCCATGGGTTGACGTCATATGCAAAATCTGCAACAAAGAAGGCCACCCGGCCAAGACATTCTTGTGGCGTTTTGAAGATGGTGACTTCGTCGATGACAAGGAGGCTCACGTGGCTACCTATGGCGTGGATACCAACTGGTACTCCGATACTGGTGCAACAAACCATATCACAATCGAGCTCAATAAGCTGACGGTCCGTGACAAGTATCTAGGACATGACCGGGTCAACACTGCTAGTGGTCAAGGTATGGAAATTTCCCATGTTGGTCACTCTTTAGTTTGCACTCCTGCTCAGAATTTCCATCTTCGCTACATATTGCATGTTCCCCACGCCTCTAAAAACCCACTCTCCGTCCATCACTTCACATATGATAACGGTGTATTCATAGAATTTCACCCTTTTTTTCTTGATTAAGGATCAGGTTACGTGGCGCATCATACATAGAGGGCGGTGTGTCAGAGGTATCTATCCACTCATATCATCCTTGGTGTCCTCCAACCAGTCTCAGAAGCACGCCTTTGCTGTCTCCAAGCCTTCGTATTACAAGTGGCATAGCCATCTTGGTCGCCCATTGATACGTCTCCAACGTATCGATAATTTCTTATGTTCCATGCCACATTATTGATGTTATCTACATGTTTTATGCACACTTTATGTCATATTCGTGCATTTTCTGGAACTAACCTATTAACAAGATGCCGAAGTGCCAGTTGCTGTTTTCTGCTGTTTTTTGTTTCAGAAATCCTAGTAACGAAATATTCTCCAACGTATCGATAATTTCTTATGTTCCAACGTATCGATAATTTCTTATGTTCCAAGATGGCATTGATACGTCTCCAACGTATCGATAATTTCTTATGTTCCATGCCACATTATTGATGTTATCTACATGTTTTATGCACACTTTATGTCATATTCGTGCATTTTCTGGAACTAACCTATTAACAAGATGCCGAAGTGCCGATTCGTTGTTTCTGCTGTTTTTGGTTTCAGAAATCCTAGTAACGAAATATTCTCGGAATTGGACGAAATCAACGCCCAGGGTCCTATTTTGCCACGAAACTTCCAGAAGACCGAAGAGGAGACGAAGTGGGGCCACGAGGTGGCCACACCCTAGGGCGGCGCGGCCCCCCCCTTGGCCGCGCGGCCCTGTGGTGTGGGCCCCTCGTGCCGCCTCCTGACCTGCCCTTCCGCCTACTTAAAGCCTCCGTCGCGAAACCCCCAGTACCGAGAGCCACGATACGGAAAACCTTCCAGAGACGCCGCCGCCGCCAATCCCATCTCGGGGGATTCGGGAGATCGCCTCCGGCACCCTGCCGGAGAGGGGAATCATCTCCCGGAGGACTCTACGCCGCCATGGTCGCCTCCGGAGTGATGTGTGAGTAGTCTACCCCTGGACTATGGGTCCATAGCAGTAGCTAGATGGTTGTCTTCTCCCCATTGTGCTTAATTGTCGGATCTTGTGAGCTGCCTAACATGATCAAGATCATCTATCCGTAATTCTATATGTTGCGTTTGTTGGGATCCGATGAATAGAGAATACTTGTTATGTTGATTATCAAAGTTATGTCTATGTGTTGTTTATGATCTTGCATGCTCTCCGTTATTAGTAGATACTACGGCCAAGTTGATGCTAGTAACTCCAAGAGGGAGTATTTATGCTCGATAGTGGGTTCATGTCTCCGTGAATCCGGAGGGGTGACAAGAACCTCTAAGGTTATGGATGTCTTGTTGCCACTAGGGATAAAACATTGGTGCTATGTTCAAGGATGTAGTCACCGATTACATTACGCGCAATACTTAATGCAATTGTCCGTTGTTAGCAACTTAATACCGGAGGGGTTCGGATGATAACTCGAAGGTGGACTTTTTAGGCATAGATGCATGCTGGATAGCGGTCTATGTACTTTGTCGTAATGCCCAATTAAATCTCACAATACTCATCATAATATGTATGTGCATGGTCATGCCCTCTTTATTTGTCAATTGCCCAACTGTAATTTGTTCACCCAACATGTTGTTTATCTTATGGGAGAGATACCTCTAGTGAACTGTGGACCCCGGTCCAATTCTCTATACTTGAAATACAATCTACTGCAATACTTGTTCTACTTGTTTTTCCGCAAACAATCATCATCCACACTATACATCTAATCCTTTGTTACAGCAAGCCGGTGAGATTGACAACCTCACTCGTTTCGTTGGGGCAAAGTACTTTGGTTGTGTTGTGCGGGTTCCACGTTGGCGCCGGAATCCTCGGTGTTGCGCCGCACTACATCCCGCCGCCATCAACCTTCAACGTGCTTCTTGGCTCCCTACTGGTTCGATAAACCTTGGTTTCATACTGAGGGAAAACTTGCCGCTGTACGCATCACACCTTCCTCTTGGGGTTCCCAACGGACGCGTGTTGTACGCGTATCAAGCTCTTTTTCCGGCACCGTTGCCGGGAGATCAAGACACGCCGCAAGGGGAGTCTCCACATCCCAATCTCTTTACTTTGTTTTTGTCTTGCTTAGTTTTATTTACTACTTTGTTTGCTGCACTAAATCAAAATACAAAAAAATTAGTTGCTAGTTTTACTTTATTTGCTATCTTGTTTGCTATATCAAAAACACAAAAAAATTAGTTACTTGCATTTACTTTATCTAGTTTGCTTTATTTACTGTTGCTAAAATGGCTACCCCTGAAAATACTAAGTTGTGTGACTTCACAACCACAAATAATAATGATTTCTTATGCACACCTATTGCTCCACCCGGTACTACTAGCAGAATTCTTTGAAATTAAACCCGCTTTCTCGAATCTTGTTATGCGAGAGCAATTTTCCGGTGTTGGTTCCGATGATGCTCGCTGCCCATCTTAATAATTTTGTTGAACTATGTGAAATGCAAAAATATAAAGATGTAGATGGTGACATTATAAAATTAAAATTGTTCCCTTTCTCATTAAGAGGAAGAGCTAAAGATTGGTTGCTATCTCTGCCTAAGAATAGTATTGATTCATGGACTAAATGCAAGGATGCTTTTATTGGTAGATATTATTCCCCTGCTAAAATTATATCTTTGAGGAGTAGCATAATGAATTTTACACAATTAGATACTGAGCATGTTGCAGAAGCATGGGAAAGAATGAAATCTTTGGTTAAAAATTGCCCAACCCATGGACTGACTACTTGGATGATCATCCAAACCTTTTATGCAGGACTGAATTTTTCTTCGCGGAATTTATTGGATTCAGCTGCTGGAGGTACATTTATGTCCATCATTCTTGGTGAAGCAACAAAGCTTCTTGATAATATGATGATCAACTACTACGAATGGCACACGGAAAGAGCTCCACAAGGTAAGAAGGTAAATTCTGTCGAAGAAACCTCTTCCTTGAATGATAAGATTGATGCTATTATGTCTATGCTTGTGAATGATAGGACTAATATTGATCCTAATAATGTTCCGTTAGCTTCATTGGTTGCACAAGAAGAACATGTTGATGTAAACTTCATTAAAAATAATAATTTCAACAACAATGCTTATCGGAACAATTCTAGTAACAACTATAGGCCATATCCTTATAATAATGGCAACGGCTATGGTAATTCTTATGGGAATTCTTACAACAATAATAGGAATTCACCCCCTGGACTTGAAGCCATGCTTAAATAATTTATTAGTACACAAACTGCTTTTAACAAATCTGTTGAAGAAAAGCTTGGGAAAATTGATATACTTGCTTCTAAAGTCGATAGTCTTGCTGCTGATGTTGATCTTTTGAAATCGAAAGTTATGCCTAATAGGGATATTGAAAATAAAATTGTTACTACAGCAAATGCCATCCAAGTTAGAATTAATGAGAATATAAGATTGATGGCTGAACTGCGTGCTAGGTGGGATAGAGAAGAAAATGAAAAACTAGCTAAAGAGAAGAATGTAGCTAAAGTTTGGACTATTACCACCACTAGTAATGCTAATGCTACACAAGTTGCTGCACCTCCTACTAATAATAATAAAAGAATTGGTGTTAGCAATGTTTCCACTTCTAATGCAAAGCGCAGAAACTGCTCGAAGCTGCTAAAGCTGCTTGAAACTGCACTGTGATAAAGCTGCTGAAATTTTTTCCAACATTGGGGATGATGATCCCATTGCTTTAGATTATAATGGTTTGAATTTTGATGATTGCCACATCTCTGAAGTTATAAAGTTCTTGCAAAAACTTGCTAAAAGTCCTAATGCTAGTGCTATAAATTTGGCTTTCACGCAACATATTACAAATGCTCTCATAAAAGCTAGAGAAGAGAAACTAGAGCGCGAAGCCTCTATTCCTAGAAAGCTAGAGGATGGTTGGGAGCCCATCATTAAGATGAAGGTTAAAGATTTTGATTATAATGCTTTATGTGATCTTGGTGCAAGTATTTCTGTTATGCCTAAGAAAATTTATAATATGCTTGACTTGCCACCGTTGAAAAATTGTTATTTGGATGTTAATCTTGCTGATCATTCTACAAAGAAACCTTTGGGGAAAGTTGATAATGTTCGCATTACCGTTAACAATAACCTTGTCCCCGTTGATTTTGTTGTCTTGGATATTGAATGCAATGCATCTTGTCCCATTATATTGGGAAGACCTTTTCTTCGAACCGTTGGTGCTACTATTGATATGAAGGAAAGTAATATTAAATATCAATTTCCTCTCAAGAAAGGTATGGAACACTTCCCTAGAAAGAGAATGAAGTTACCTTTTGATTCTATTATTAGAACAAATTATGATGTTGACACTTCGTCTCTTGATAATACTTGATACACACTTTACTGCGCCTAGCTGAAAGGCGTTAAAGAAAAGCGCTTATGGGAGACAACCCATGTTTTTACCTACAGTATTTTGTTTTTATTTTGTGTCTTGGAAGTTGTTTACTACTGTAGCAACCTCTCCTTATCTTAGTTTAGTGTTTTGTTGTGCCAAGTAAAGTCGTTGATAGAAAAGTTCATACTAGATTTGGATTACTGCGCAGAAGCAGATTTCTTTGCTGTCACGAATCTGGGCTGTTTTCTCTGTAGGTAACTCAGAAAATTATGCCAATTTATGTGAGTGATCCTCAGATATGTACGCAACTTTCATTCAATTTGAGCATTTTCATTTGAGCAAGTCTGGTGCCTCGATAAAATTCGTCAATACGAACTGTTCTGTTTTGACAGATTCTGCCTTTTATTTCGCATTGCCTCTTTTGCTATGTTGGATGAATTTCTTTGATCCATTAATGTCCAGTAGCTTTATGCAATGTCCAGAAGTGTTAAGAATGATTGTGTCACCTCTGAACATGTTAATTTTTATTGTCGCTAACCCTCTAATGAGTTGCTCTAAGTTTGGTGTGGAGGAAGTTTTCAAGGATCAAGAGAGGAGTATGATGCAACATGATCAAGGAGAGTGAAAGCTCTAAGCTTGGGGATGCCCCGGTGGTTCACCCCTGCATATTCTAAGAAGACTCAAGCGTCTAAGCTTGGGGATGCCCAAGGCATCCCCTTCTTCATCGACAACATTATCGAGTTCCTCCCCGAAACTATATTTTTATTCCATCACATCTTATGTGCTTTGCTTGGAGCGTCGGTTTGTTTTTGTTTTTGTTTTGTTTGAATAAAATGGATCCTAGCATTCACTTTGTGGGAGAGAGACACGCTCTGCTGTAGCATATGGACAAGTATGTCCTTAGTTTCTACTCATAGTATTCATGGCGAAGTTTCTTCTTCGTTAAATTGTTATATGGTTGGAATTGGAAAATGATACATGTACTAATTGCTATAAATGTCTTGGGTAATGTGATACTTGGCAATTGTTGTGCTCATGTTTAAGCTCTTGCATCATATGCTTTGCACCCATTAATGAAGAAATACATAGAGCATGCTAAAATTTGGTTTGCATATTTGGTTTCTCTAAGGTCTAGATAATTTCTAGTATTGAGTTTGAACAACAAGGAAGACGGTGTAGAGTCTTATAATGTTTTCAATATGTCTTTTATGTGAGTTTTGCTGCACCGGTTCATCCTTGTGTTTGTTTCAAATAAGCCTTGCTAGCCTAAGCCTTGTATAGAGAGGGATTACCTCTCATGCATCCAAAATACTTGAGCCAACCACTATGCCATTTGTGTCCACCATACCTACCTACTACATGGTATTTTCCGCCATTCCAAAGTAAATTGCTTGAGTGCTACCTTTAAAATTCCATCATTCACCTTTGCAATATATAGCTCATGGGACAAATAGCTTAAAAACTATTGTGGTATTGAATATGTACTTATGCACTTTATCTCTTATTAAGTTGCTTGTTGTGCGATAACCATGTTCACTTGGGGACGCCATCAACTACTCTTTGTTGAATTTCATGTGAGTTGCTATGCATGTTCATCTTGTCCGAAGTAAGAGAGATCTACCACCTTATGGTTAAGCATGCATATTGTTAGAGAAGAACATTGGGCCGCTAACTAAAGCCATGATCCATGGTGGAAGTTTCAGTTTTGGACATATATCCTCAATCTCATATGAGAAAATTATTAATTGTTCTTACATGCTTATGCATAAAAGAGGAGTCCATTATCTGTTGTCTATGTTGTCCCGGTATGGATGTCTAAGTTGAGAATAATCAATAGCGAGAAATCCAATGCGATCTTTCTCCTTAGACCTTTGTACAGGCGGCATAGAGGTACCCCTTTGTGACACTTGGTTAAAACATGTGCATTGTGATGATCCGGTAGTCCAAGCTAATTAGGACAAGGTGCGGGCACTATTAGTATACTATGCATGAGGCTTGCAACTTGTAAGATATAATTTACATGATACATATGCTTTATTACTACCGTTGACAAAATTGTTTCATGTTTTCAAAATCAAAGCTCTAGCACAAATATAGCAATCGATGCTTTTCCTCTATGGAGGACCATTCTTTTACTTTTATTGTTGAGTCGGTTCACCTATTTCTCTCCACCTCAAGAAGCAAACACTTGTGTGAACTGTGCATTGATTCCTACATACTTGCTTATTGCACTTATTATATTACTCTATGTTGACAATATCCATGAGATATACATGTTACAAGTTGAAAGCAACCGCTGAAACTTAATCTTCCTTTGTGTTGCTTCAATGCTTTTACTTTGAATTATTGCTTTATGAGTTAACTCTTATGCAAGACTTATTGATGATTGTCTTGAAGTACTATTCATGAAAAGTCTTTGCTATATGATTCACTTGTTTACTCCTGTCATATACATTGTTTTGATCGCTGCATTCACTACATATGCTTTACAAATAGTATGATCAAGGTTATGATGGCATGTCACTCCAGAAATTATCTTTGTTATCGTTTTACCTGCTCGGGACGAGCAGAACTAAGCTTCGGGATGCTGATACGTCTCCAACGTATCGATAATTTCTTATGTTCCATGCCACATTATTGATGTTATCTACATGTTTTATGCACACTTTATGTCATATTCGTGCATTTTCCGGAACTAACCTATTAACAAGATGCCGAAGTGCCGATTCTTGTTTTCTGCTGTTTTTGGTTTCGAAATCCTAGTAACGAAATATTCTCGGAATTGGACGAAATCAACGCCCAGGGTCCTATTTTGCCACGAAGCTTCCAGAAGACCGAAGAGGAGACGAAGTGGGGCCACGAGGTGGCCACACCCTAGGGCGGCGCGGCCCCCCTTGGCCGCGCGGCCCTGTGGTGTGGGCCCCTCGTGCCGCCTCCTGACCTGCCCTTCCGCCTACTTAAAGCCTCCGTCGCGAAACCCCCAGTACCGGGAGCCACAATACGGAAAACCTTCCAGAGACGCCGCCGCCGCCAATCCCATCTCGGGGGATTCAGGAGATCGCCTCCGGCACCATGCCGGAGAGGGGAATCATCTCCCGGAGGACTCTACACCGCCATGGTCGCCTCCGGAGTGATGTGTGAGTAGTCTACCCCTGGACTATGGGTCCATAGCAGTAGCTAGATGGTTGTCTTCTCCCCATTGTGCTTAATTGTCGGATCTTGTGAGCTGCCTAACATGATCAAGATCATCTATACGTAATTCTATATGTTGCGTTTGTTGGGATCCGATGAATAGAGAATACTTGTTATGTTGATTATCAAAGTTATGTCTATGTGTTGTTTATGATCTTGCATGCTCTCCGTTATTAGTAGATGCTACTGGCCAAGTTGATGCTAGTAACTCCAAGAGGGAGTATTTATCCTCGATAGTGGGTTCATGTCTCCGTGAATGCGGAGGGGTGACAAGAACCTCTAAGGTTATGGATGTCTTTGTTGCCACTAGGGATAAAACATTGGTGCTATGTTCAAGGATGTAGTCACCGATTACATTACGCGCAATACTTAATGCAATTGTCTGTTGTTAGCAACTTAATACTGGAGGGGGTTCGGATGATAACCTGAAGGTGGACTTTTTAGGCATAGATGCATGCTGGATAGCGGTCTATGTACTTTGTCGTAATGCCCAATTAAATCTCACAATACTCATCATAATATGTATGTGCATGGCCATGCCCTCTTTATTTGTCAATTGCCCAAGCTGTAATTTGTTCACCCAACATGCTTGTTTATCTTATGGGAGAGACACCTCTAGTGAGCTGTGGACCCCGGTCCAATTCTCTATACTTGAAATACAATCTATTGCAATACTGTTCTACTGTTTTTCTGCAAACAATCATCATCCACACTATACATCTAATCCTTTGTTACAGCAAGCCGGTGAGATTGACAACCTCACTGTTTCGTTGGGGCAAAGTACTTTGGTTGTGTTGTGCAGGTTCCACGTTGGCGCCGGAATCCCTGGTGTTGCGCCGCACTACATCCCGCCGCCATCAACCTTCAACGTGCTTCTTGGCTCCTACTGGTTCGATAAACCTTGGTTTCATACTGAGGGAAAACTTGCCGCTGTACGCATCACACCTTCCTCTTGGGGTTCCCAACGGACGCGTGTTGTACGCGTATCACCCATCTTTACCTATTGTTAGGCAGATAATTAGCAAGAATAAGTTACCTTTTGTTAAAGAGTCTACTATCGAGTCGGTTTGTGACGCATGTCAACGAGCCAAGAGTCATCAACTTCCGTATCATGTGTCCACCAGTGTATCCACTGCACCCCTACAATTAGTCTTTTCTGATGTATGGGGTCCTTCTCCCACCTCCTTTGGATGTCATGATTACTATGTAAGATTTATCGATGATTATAGCAAGTTTACTTGGATATATTTTCTCAAGAAAAAATCGCATGCCTTTGCTGCCTTTGTTAACTTTCAAAAGCTCATTGAACGTAAACTTGATAGAAAGATCCTTGCGGTACAATCTGATTGGGCGGGGGGTGTGAATATGAAAAACTTAACTCTCTCTTTCAAGCACAGGGCATATCTCATCATGTTTCATGCCCTCATGCGCATCAACAAAATGGTTCTGCTGAAAGAAAACATCGTCATATTGTTGAAGTAGGCCTTGCACTCCTTGCTAATGCTCATATGCCCCTAAAATTTTGGATGAAGCCTTTCTTACAGCCACATACCTCATAAACATGCTTCCAAGCAAAACTATCAACCACGACACTCCTGTTCATCGTGTTCTTGGCACTAAACCTGACTATAGTTCTCTCCGTGTGTTTGGCTGTGTATGTTGGCCCAACTTACGTCCCTATAACAAGCGTAAGTTCGCTTTCCGTTCTACACAATGTGTGTTTTTGGGGTACAGTCCCGTCACAAGGGTGTCAAGTGCCTAGAGGTTTCCTCTGAACGTGTCTATATTTCTCGTGATGTGGTTTTTGATGAGACTGTTTTTCCCTTCCAAGCCCTTCATCCAAATGCTGGCGCTTTACTTCGTAAAGAAATCTTACTCCTTGATCCATCTCTTCGTAATTCTAATCATGGAGATGCAATTATTCATGACTCACACATGGCTAATTTTCCTACTGATAATCCCGCTTCTAGTACTCCTCGTGATGTGCAGGTTACAGCTAGAGTTTTTGCTGAAAATTTCGGTCCAAATAGTGCTCCTGAACATGCCCCAGATTTTTTTTGTCTCTTCTGCACTACAGGACAGCAGCTTAGAACATGAAACAGATTATCTGACGAAATCTTCATTGGGATGGGACGATCCACCTCGGATCCCTCACATGGTAGTCCTGAAGGCTCGTCAGCATTCTGGCGCCCGCGGAGACATCCCGCCTCCTGCCAGACCCGGTCGCTGCGCCCTCGAATCTTCTGCGGCTCGTTCCTCCAGCACACGGGCGCATGTGTCGGCCACACCCGAGCCTACAGGAACTCCTGCGCCCTCTTCTGCGACGTCATGGGGGACAGGGACCACGCCCAGCGCGTTGCCCACCACGTCCACCAGCTCGCATGCAGATGCTGCCAACAGCTCGCATGCACCCGGATCTTCTGCTCCATCTTCCCATGTGCCATCTTCTGCGGCTTCTGGTTCTCACCGACCGGATACTCGTGCATCCAAAGGGATTAAAAAGCCCAAAGAGTACACTGACGGCACTGTTCGATGGGGTATGTCTGCTGTCACAGATGAACCAGCTACCTTACATGCAGCCTTGAGTGATCCAAATTGGTCCAATGCGATGAATGAGGAGTACGGTGCTCTAATGAAAAATAAAACATGGAGGCTTGTTCCTCCACATACAACCACAAATGTTAATGATTGTTTGGAGACCGGCTTTTGTAAACCTGGGTGTATGTGAACCCACTTTTCAAAAGTGGGTTTGTGATGTCAAAACATGTTTCAAAAATTGAAACACAAAATGATTGCAAAGATGATCTCAAATATGTGCCCTGGACATGAGTTTCGTTCTGAAAAAACATTTTATTTTGCCTCGGCAAAAAAGTGAAATTTTACAGGGCTATATAGCAGTATATATGTGACGTATTTTGTCTTTTTTAGATTCTGAAATAAAAAAGTGGTTTCTCCACGAAAACTTTCTACGCACACATGGAACATGCATATGTACCCCGATATTTTTATTTCAGAATTTTTTCACATTTTGAAAATGCATTTCCAACCTAGGTTCACGTGCACCCAGGTTCAACTGGGGCTTTTCCTGATTGTCGATGGATATACAAAGTCAAGCGCAAGGCAGATTGTTCCATTGACAGATACAAAGCGCTCGCCTAGATGCAAAGGGGTTCATGCAACGCTATGGTATTTATTATGAAGAGACCTTCAGTCTTGTTATCAAAATAGAAACTGTTCGACTTGTCTTGGCTATTTCAGTATATAGGGGATGGAGTTTGCGACAGTTACATGTCAAGAAGGCGTTTTACCTCCATTGTGACCTGCAATACAACCACCAAGGCAGGACGTAGGGGTTTTACCTCTCCGAGGGTCCTGAACCTGGGTAACTATTGTGTCTCTCTCTCTGCAGTGCCATAGTCGGTAAGGCGGCGACGTGATCTTGAGTCCCCAGCGTTCAAACCTCTCGGGTTCGGTGATACCCGTGTTCCTAAGCGGCACGAATCTCTGGCATTTGGCGCGCTAGGTAGGGGGCTCAATCTATCGCCGTTCTTCTCCGTCAGCGTCGTCAACATGTCCGGGCAGGTGGAGACTCGCGACGAGCGCACGCGTCGTCGTGTGGCTAGCTGCGCTCGCTCTGAAACTACTCGACGTCGTGCTCCTTCCGCCTCCAAGCTCGCTGGATGCGACGCCCCGGGGGCTCCCGAGCCACCCGAGCGTCGTGCTCCTGAGGTGCCAGAGCTGGAGCTATGGACCGACGACGAGGAAGGTTCTTCCTTCCGCCCGTCGGGGGAGCCTCAATCTCCCTCGGCGCGGGGGTTTACCTCCTTCGTCATCTCTGAGCCCAACGCTCCGGAGCAGCTCACGGAGGAGGCTCGCATCCTTCTGGCTCAGGAGTTGTTGAACCACCCCCCGTCAGGTGCCGAGCGGGATGGTTGGTCTACACGCATCACCGAGCTGGTGAGGGGGCGCGGCAGGCGCCCCGCTCAGAACGTCTCACCGCAGCCAGTCGTTCAGCAAGTGCCGCGGGTACCTTCGCGTGTGGCATCATCCCCGCAGGTTGCCGAGGCTAGCTGCCAGATCATCTTGATGTAGGATAACGTAGCATAGAAAACAAAAAATTTCCTACCGCGAACACGAAATCCAAGCCAAGATGCAATCTAGAAGACGGTAGCAACGAGGGGATTATCGAGTCTCACCCTTGAAGAGATTCCAAAGCCTACAAGATGAGGCTCTTGTTGCTGCGGTAGACGTTCACTTGCCGCTTGCAAAAGCGCGTAGAAGATCTTGATCACGGCGCCACGAACGGGCAGCACCTCCGTACTCGGTCACACGTTCGGTTGTTGATGAAGACGACGTCCACCTCCCCGTTCCAGCGGGCAGCGGAAGTAGTAGCTCCTCTTGAATCCGACAGCACGACGGCGTGGTGTCGGTGGCGGTGGAGAATCCCGGCGGAGCTTCGCTAAGCGTGTGGGGAAGAAGGAGGAGTGGGGCGGCTAGGGTTTGGGGAGAGGGGGTGGCCGGCCTCAAGGGGTGCGGCCAGCTTGTGGCTTGTTGTGGTGGCCGGCCCCCTCCCCTTGGCCCTCATTATATAGGTGGAACACCCAAGAGTTGGTCTACAAGTCTTCGAATAAGACCCCAAACCAAAACCTTCCATATCACATGAAACCTACCCAAGCTAGGACTCCCACTAGAGGTGGGATTCCCACCTTCCCTTGGGAGGGGGTGGCCGGCCACCTTAGGTGGAGTCCACCTGGGACTCCACCCCCTAGGGTTGGCTGGCCATGGTGGTGGAGTCCCTTCGGGACTCCGCCTTCCAAAGTGACTTTCTTCCGGACTTTTCTAGAACCTTCTAGAACCTTCCATAAATGCACCGGATCATTTTCAAACACATAAAATGACATCCTATATATGAATCATATTCTCCGGACCATTCCGGAACTCCTCGTGATGTCCGGATCCCATCCGAGACTCCGAACAAATATTCGAACTCCATTCCATATTCAAGTTCTACCATTTCAACATCCAACTTTAAGTGTGTCACCCTACGGTTCGCGAACTATGCGGACATGGTTGAGTACTCACTCCGACCAATAACCAATAGCGGGATGCTGGAGATCCATAATGGCTCCCACATATTCAACGATGACTTAGTGATCGAATGAACCATTCACATACGATACCAATTCCCTTTGTCACGCGATATTTTACTTGTCCGAGGGTTTGATCATCGGTATCTCTATACCTTGTTCAACCTCGTCTCCTCGACAAGTACTCTTTACTCGTACCGTGGTATGTGGTCTCTTATGAACCATTCATATGCTTGCAAGCTATTTAGACGACATTCCACCGAGAGGGCCCGAGTATATCTATCCGTCATCGGGATGGACAAATCCCATTTGTTAATCCATATGCCTCAACTCATACTTTCCGGATACTTAATCCCACCTTTATAACCACCCATTTACGCGGTGGCGTTTGATGTAATCAAAGTACCTTTCCGGCATAAGTGATTTACATGATCTCATGGTCATAAGGACTAGGTAACTATGTATCGAAAGCTTATAGCAAATAACTTAATGACGTGATCTTATGCTACGCTTAATTGGGTGTGTCCATTACATCATTCACATAATGATATAACCTTGTTATTAATAACATCCAATGTTCATGATTATGAAACTAATCATCTATTAATCAACAAGCTAGTTAAGAGGCTTTACTAGGGACTCATTGTTGTTTACATAACACACATGTATCAATGTTTCGGTTAATACAATTATAGCATGGTATATAAACATTTATCATAAACATAAAGATATATAATAACCACTTTTATTATTGCCTCTTGGGCATATCTCCAACACTTGAGGACGCCCGAGGACGCTCATGTTGGGTTCGAGCGACAGCCCGAACGACCACACGAGCGCCAAGCGAGGATCCTCCGGGAGATTGCGACTGCGGGACAAGGCGACCACCCAGCTGGGACGCCTGTCTGCATGGGGGCCTGCATCGCCTACACCAAGGAGTTCCACCGCGTCTCGTGGCCACCCAAGTTTCGGTCAGATCTGCCTGCTCGCTATGACGACCACGGGGACCCGACGGAGTTCCTACAGCTGTTCATCGTGAGCATTGAGGCCGCGGGGGGAGACCAAAAGGTTTTGGCGAATTGGTTCCCTATGGCGCTCAAGGATATTGCCCGCTCCTAGCTCATGAACCTCCCGGAGGAGTCCGTCTCTTCCTGGGAGGACCTCTGCCAACAGTTCATGGCCAATTTCAAGCCTACTGCAGACCGCCACTCCACTCTCAATGACCTGCGCCAAATTTGCTAGGAAAAGGCGAGACGATGTATCAATTCATGCATCATTTCAGCCAGGTGAGGAACAATACCTAGGATTTCGCAAGCCAACATCATCTTCGCCTTCACTGAAGGCGTCACCGATCTGCAAATGAGGGAGAAGCTCGGCATGCATGACGAGCTCGAGTCGACGACTGAGCTCTTCGCCATGGCCGACAACAAGGCCGAGGTAGGGAGGCTGTTCATCCAGGACCAACAAGAGGCACGTAACACATCGTCCTCCTCCAAAGGGAAGAACTTATCCAAGGACTCCAAGCGCAAGACTATCGCAGTCTTGGCTGCCAAGCCTCATCAGAAGTTTCAGTGCGGAACGGAGGGGGAGAACGCTGGAGCCGACTGGCGCCCATTCTGTACCTATCACCACAAGTCTGGCCACTCCACCGACAACTGAAGATCTGTGAAGAGCGGGGCAGCCAGAGAAAAGAGAAGCGTTCTGATGGGCACGACGGCAGATGGGGGGAGGTCGTGGAGGCGGAAATTGGAGCAGTGACTGATACGTCTCCAACGTATCGATAATTTCTTATGTTCCATGCCACATTATTGATGTTATCTACATGTTTTATGCACACTTTATGTCATATTCGTGCATTTTACGGAACTAACCTATTAACAAGATGCCGAAGTGCCGATTCTTTGTTTTACTGCTGTTTTGGTTTCAGAAATCCTAGTAACGAAATATTCTCGGAATTGGACGAAATCAACACCCAGGGTCCTATTTTGCCACGAAGCTTCCAGAAGACCGAAGAGGAGACGAAGTGGGGCCACGAGGTGGCCACACCCTAGGGCGGCGCGGCCCCAGCCCTGGCCGCGCGGCCTGTGGTGTGGGCCCCTCGTGCCGCCTCCCGACCTGCCCTTCCGCCTACTTAAAGCCTCCATCGCGAAACCCCCAGGACCGAGAGCCACGATACGGAAAACCTTCCAGAGACGCCGCCGCCACCAATCCCATCTCGGGGGATTCAGGAGATCGCCTCCGGCACCCTGCCAGAGAGGGGAATCATCTCCCGGAGGACTCTACGCCGCCATGGTCGCCTCCGGAGTGATGTGTGAGTAGTCTACCCCTGGACTATGGGTCCATAGCGGTAGCTAGATGGTTGTCTTCTCCCCATTGTGCTTAATTGTCGGATCTTGTGAGCTGCCTAACGTGATCAAGATCATCTATCTCGTAATTCTATATGTTGCGTTTGTTGGGATCCGATGAATAGAGAATACTTGTTATGTTGATTATCAAAGTTATGTCTATGTGTTGTTTATGATCTTGCATGCTCTCCGTTATTAGTAGATGCTGCGGCCAAGTTGATGCTAGTAACTCCAAGAGGGAGTATTTATGCTCGATAGTGGGTTCATGTCTCCAGTGAATGCGGAGGGGTGACAAGAACCTCTAAGGTTATGGATGTGTTGTTGCCACTAGGGATAAAACATTGGTGCTATGTTCAAGGATGTAGTCACTGATTACATTACGCGCAATACTTAATGCAATTGTACTGTTGTTAGCAACTTAATACTGGAGGGGTTCGGATGATAACTTTGAAGGTGGACTTTTTAGGCATAGATGCATCTTTGGATAGCGGTCTATGTACTTTGTCATAATGCCCAATTAAATCTCACAATACTCATCATAATATGTATGTGCATGGTCATACCCTCTTTATTTGTCAATTGCCCAAGCGTAATTTGTTCACCCAACATGCTTGTTTATCTTATGGGAGAGACACCTCTAGTGAGCTGTGGACCCCGGTCCAATTCTCTATCTTGAAATACAATCTACTTGCAATCTTGTTCTCTTGTTTTTCTGCAAACAATCATCATCCACACTATACATCTAATCCTTTGTTACAGCAAGCCGGTGAGATTGACAACCTCATCTGTTTCGTTGGGGCAAAGTACTTTGGTTGTGTTGTGCGGGTTCCACGTTGGCGCCGGAATCCACGGTGTTGCGCCGCACTACATCCCACCGCCATCAACCTTCAACGTGCTTCTTGGCTCCTACTTGGTTCGATAAACCTTGGTTTCATGCGAGGGAAAACTTGCCGCTGTACGCATCACACCTTCCTCTTGGGGTTCCCAACGGACGCGTGTTGTACGCGTATCAAGCTCTTTTTCTGGCGCCGTTGCCGGGGAAATCAAGACACGCTGCAAGGGGAGTCTCCACATCCCAATCTCCTTACTTTGTTTTTGTCTTGCTTAGTTTTATTTACTACTTTGTTTGCTGTCACTAAATCAAAATACAAAAAAATTAGTTGCTAGTTTTACTTTATTTGCTATCTTGTTTGCTATATCAAAAACACAAAAAAATTAGTTACTTGCATTTACTTTATCTAGTTTGCTTTATTCTTGTCTTGCACTCTATATTAAAAATACAAAAAAATATTAGTTACTTTTGTTACCATGTCTAGCTACGAACCTGTTACTTCTTCGCCTGAAGAATTAGTCTTCACTTTTAAACAAGGGGATGAGGAGAGTTTTAAGGATGCTTGGTCTAGAATTTTTACTTCTTATCGTAAGCTGAACCTCAAATGACTCTAAGTTTGCTCCTTAGTAATTTTTATTTTGGTCTTATGATTCGTTATAGATATGCTTTGGATGCTTTAGTGGGAGGAGATTTCCTTCATTGCAATGGGGATCAAGCTTTTAATGCCATAAAGAAGTTGGTTGCATCACATGATTCAGCTAATAACTTTGATTCAGCCCTTATTAGCATTTATAATAGATTAAACAATCTCGAGATAAGTACATCTCGCTTGGATGACAACTATCACCATGTTCGTAATCGTCTTGAACAAGTTTTAGTGAACTCTAAACCTTCATTATGGGATCCTACTGTTAAAATTGTTATCGGTGATCAAACTCTTCGTGCCAAGCTGTGATATTATGTCTGAATTTTGCCTTATACACGAGAGCATTTATAAATCTTTGAAACTTTGGGGAGTTGATGAAGGAGGAGAAGAAATAACTCTCATTGATAACTCTGTTATAATTCCTAAGGGAATAGCCGCAGGTGTGCATACAACCATTCTTGGAAGAACAATATCCATTGATTATCTTGTTATTGAATGTGTAGGGAAAGGGAAAAATCACACTCGGAAGATCCCTGCTAAAACTATTGGGAGCAGTCATAGATGTGGGAGAAGGCATCCTGGATTTCACCTCTATACCGGGGGGGAATCATAAATTTCCTAAATCAAAGAGAAAGAAAAACAACAAGAAAGGTAAGGGTAAAGCCCAAGGTAAGGATGATGCACCACCCTCTGATAATACTTGATACACACTTTCTGCGCCTAGCTGAAAGGCGTTAAAGAAAAGCTTTTATGGGAGACAACCCATGGTTTTTACTACAGTACTTTGTTTTTATTTTGTGTCTTGGAAGTTGTTTACTACTGTAGCAACCTCTCCTTATCTTAGTTTAGTGTTTTGTTGTGCCAAGTAAAGTCGTTGTAGAAAAGTTCATACTAGATTTGGATTACTGCGCAGAAACAGATTTCTTTGCTGTCACGAATCTGGGCTGTTTTCTCTGTAGGTAACTCATAAAATTATGCCAATTTACGTGAGTGATCCTCAGAGATGTACGCAACTTTCATTCAATTTGAGCATTTTCATTTGAGCAAGTCTGGTGCCTCGATAAAATTCGTCAATACGAACTGTTCTGTTTTGACAGATTCTGCCTTTTATTTCGCATTGCCTCTTTTGCTATGTTGGATGAATTTCTTTGATCCATTAATGTCCAGTAGCTTTATGCAATGTCCAGAAGTGTTAAGAATGATTGTGTCACCTCTGAACATGTTAATTTTTATTGTCCACTAACCTTTTAATGAGTTGTTCTAAGTTTGGTGTGGAGGAAGTTTTCAAGGATCAAGAGAGGAGTATGATGCAACATGATCAAGGAGAGTGAAAGTTCTAAGCTTGGGGTTGCCCCGGTGGTTCACCCCTGCATATTCTAAGAAGACTCAAGCGTCTAAGCTTGGGGATGCCCAAGGCATCCCCTTCTTCATCGACAACATTATCAGGTTCCTCCCCTGAAACTATATTTTTATTCCATCACATCTTATGTGCTTTGCTTGGAGCGTCGGTTTGTTTTTGTTTTTGTTTTGTTTGAATAAAATGGATCCTAGCATTCACTTTGTGGGAGAGAGACACGCTCCGCTGTAGCATATGGACAAGTATGTCCTTAGTTTCTACTCATAGTATTCATGGCGAAGTTTCTTCTTCGTTAAATTGTTATATGGTTGGAATTGGAAAATGATACATGTAGTAATTTGCTATAATGTCTTGGGTAATGTGATACTTGGCAATTGTTGTGCTCATGTTTAAGCTCTTGCATCATATACTTTGCACCCATTAATGAAGAAATACATAGAGCATGCTAAAATTTGGTTTGCATATTTGGTCTCTCTAAGGTCTAGATAATTTCTAGTATTGAGTTTGAACAACAAGGAAGACGGTGTAGAGTCTTATAATGTTTTCAATATGTCTTTTATGTGAGTTTTGCTGCACCGGTTCATCCTTGTGTTTGTTTCAAATAAGCCTTGCTAGCCTAAACCTTGTATCGAGAGGGATTACCTCTCATGCATCCAAAATACTTGAGCCAACCACTATGCCATTTGTGTCCACCATACCTACCTACTACATGGTATTTTCCGCCATTCCAAAGTAAATTGCTTGAGTGCTACCTTTAAAATTCCATCATTCACCTTTGCAATATATAGCTCATGGGACAAATAGCTTAAAAACTATTGTGGTATTGAATATGTACTTATGCACTTTATCTCTTATTAAGTTGCTTGTTGTGCGATAACCATGTTCACCGGGGACGCCATCAACTACTCTTTGTTGAATTTCATGTGAGTTGCTATGCATGTTCGTCTTGTCCGAAGTAAGAGAGATCTAGCACCTTATGGTTAAGCATGCATATTGTTAGAGAAGAACATTGGGCCGCTAACTAAAGCCATGATCCATGGTGGAAGTTTCGAGTTTTGGACATATATCCTCAATCTCATATGAGAAAATTATTAATTGTTCTTACATGCTTATGCATAAAAGAGGAGTCCATTATCCGTTGTCTATGTTGTCCCGGTATGGATGTCTAAGTTGAGAATAATCAATAGCGAGAAATCCAATGCGATCTTTCTCCTTAGACCTTTGTACGAGGCGGCATAGAGGTACCCCTTTGTGACACTTGGTTAAAACATGTGCATTGTGATGATCCGGTAGTCCAAGCTAATTAGGACAAGGTGCGGGCACTATTAGTATACTATGCATGAGGCTTGCAACTTGTAAGATATAATTTACATGATACATATGCTTTATTACTACCGTTGACAAAATTGTTTCATGTTTTCAAAATCAAAGCTCTAGCACAAATATAGCAATCGATGCTTTTCCTCTATGGAGGACCATTCTTTTACTTTTATTGTTGAGTCAGTTCACCTATTTCTCTCCACCTCAAGAAGCAAACACCTGTGTGAACTGTGCATTGATTCCTACATACTTGCATATTGCACTTATTATATTACTCTATGTTGACAAATATCCATGAGATATACATGTTACAAGTTGAAAGCAACCGCTGAAACTTAATCTTCCTTTGTGTTGCTTCAATGCTTTTACTATGAATTATTGCTTTATGAGTTAACTCTTATGCAAGACTTATTGATGCTTGTCTTGAAGTACTATTCATGAAAAGTCTTTGCTTTATGATTCACTTGTTTACTCATGTCATATACATTGTTTTGATCGCTGCATTCACTACATATGCTTTACAAATAGTATGATCAAGGTTATGATGGCATGTCACTCCGAGAAATTATCTTTGTTATCGTTTTACCTGCTCGGGACGAGCGAACTAAGCTTAGGGATGCTGATACGTCTCCAACGTATCGATAATTTCTTATGTTCCATGCCACATTATTGATGTTATCTACATGTTTTATGCACACTTTATGTCATATTCGTGCATTTTACGGAACTAACCTATTAACAAGATGCCGAAGTGCCGATTCTTCGTTTTCTGCTGTTTTTGGTTTCAGAAATCCTAGTAACGAAATATTCTCGGAATTGGACGAAATCAACGCCCGGGGTCCTATTTCGCCACGAAGCTTCCGAGAAGACCGAAGAGGAGACGAAGTGGGGCCACGAGGTGGCCACACCCTAGGGCGGCGCGGCCCCCCCTGGCCGCGCGGCCCTGTGGTGTGGGCCCCTCGTGCCGCCTCCTGACCTGCCCTTCCGCCTACTTAAAGCCTCCGTCGCGAAACCCCCAGGACCGAGAGCCACGATACGGAAAACCTTCCAGAGACGCCGCCGCCGCCAATCCCATCTCGGGGGATTCAGGAGATCGCCTCCGGCACCCTGCCGGAGAGGGGAATCATCTCCCGGAGGACTCTACGCCGCCATGGTCGCCTCCGGAGTGATGTGTGAGTAGTCTACCCCTGGACTATGGGTCCATAGCGGTAGCTAGATGGTTGTCTTCTCCCCATTGTGCTTAATTGTCGGATCTTGTGAGCTGCCTAACATGATCAAGATCATCTATCCGTAATTCTATATGTTGCGTTTGTTGGGATCCGATGAATAGAGAATACTTGTTATGTTGATTATCAAAGTTATGTCTATGTGTTGTTTATGATCTTGCATGCTCTCCATTATTAGTAGATGCTACGGCCAAGTTGATGCTAGTAACTCCAAGAGGGAGTATTTATGATCGATAGTGGGTTCATGTCTCCAGTGAATGCGGAGGGGTGACAAGAACCTCTAAGGTTATGGATGTGCTTGTTGCCACTAGGGATAAAACATTGGTGCTATGTTCAAGGATGTAGTCACTGATTACATTACGCGCAATACTTAATGCAATTGTCCGTTGTTAGCAACTTAATACTTGGAGGGTTCGGATGATAACTCTGAAGGTGGACTTTTTAGGCATAGATGCATGCTTGGATAGCGGTCTATGTACTTTGTCGTAATGCCCAATTAAATCTCACAATACTCATCATAATATGTATGTGCATGGTCATGCCCTCTTTATTTGTCAATTCCCCAAGCTGTAATTTGTTCACCCAACATGCTGTTTATCTTATGGGAGAGACACCTCTAGTGAGCTGTGGACCCCGGTCCAATTCTCTATACTTGAAATACAATCTACTGCAATCTTTGTTCTACTGTTTTTACGCAAACAATCATCATCCACACTATACATCTAATCCTTTGTTACAGCAAGCCGGTGAGATTGACAACCTCATCTGTTTCGTTGGGGCAAAGTACTTTGGTTGTGTTGTGCGGGTTCCACGTTGGCGCTGGAATCTCCGGTGTTGCGCCGCACTACATCCCGCCGCCATCAACCTTCAACGTGCTTCTTGGCTCCTACTGGTTCGATAAACCTTGGTTTCATACTGAGGGAAAACTTGCCGCTATACGCATCACACCTTCCTCTTGGGGTTCCCAACGGACGCGTGTTGTACGCGTATCAGTGACCAGAGCAGGGGCAATAACCAGGCGAATACTGGACAACCACGCCTCGAAGATGGGAGAGACCATCCCGAGGATGGCGTTGGGGGCTACAAGGAGCCTAGGGGCTCTATCTGTTGCATCCTCGAGGGGGGTGGGGCACAGGCGTCAACCTCCGCGAGGCATTTCAAACAGCTCGTCCGAGAGGTCGCGACCGCTCGCCCAGGTTTGAACCCTGCCAAGCTCAAATGGTCACAGTTTCCTATTTATTTTAGCTCAGAAGACCACCCGAAGTCCGTCGGGACAGTAGGGGCCATCCTCCTCATGTGCACTCCCGTCATCAACAATATTGTTTTCTCTAAGACTCTAGTTGACGGAGGGGCTGAGTTGAGTGTTATGTCGCTGGAGACCTTTGAGAAGATGCAGTTGTCTTATGATTGACTGAGGCCCACGATGCCATTCTCGGGGGGTCACTGAGGGATCCACCATGCCCATCGGCCAAGTGCGACTCCCTGTGACATTCGGTTCCCACAACAACTGTCGTACAGAGCTCATCGACTTCGACGTTGCACACATCGGGCTACCTTATAATGCCATCCTGGGTTTCCCCGCCCTCGCCAAGTTCATGGCGGTCACCCACCATGCCTATAACATCGTCAAGATGCCAGGCTCCAAAGGAGAGATCATCACGGTCTGCTGCGACGTGACATATGCGATGCGCTCTATGGCACATGCTTATCGAGAGGTCGATGCAGCCTTCCCGGTTAGCGAGGATGTCATGGAACAACTCGGAGGCAGTGAGGGGAAGAAGCAGATGCTCTCTCAGGAGCGTGCCAGAGCCAAAAGGGCAGCACACGCCACTACCCTCTCCGAGGCCATGGAAACAGCTACCCTCGAGGAGGACCGGTTGGGAAATCTCCAAGGCACTGGGGGCTCGGGGGCTCGGAGCACTCTCAAGAGCAATCCCTCCAAATATGAAGGCGCGCTCGACGCCTCCCTAAAGAAACTCCCTGACATGGCTAACCATACACCATAAAGGGTGCGGGAGTTCAATGGAGAGGTGATCAAGCCCCGTCCCGAGGAAGGAGCCGGAATGAAGTACTCCCGGCACAAGACCAGCAGAGCAGAGATGCCACCCAGGCCCCCGGATAATGACGAGGGTAAAGCAAGGATGTCAGCCAATGACCAACGCGCAGTGATCACACGACATCAGGAGTCTGCTGCGCTGTACCCAGGAGCTCCTCCGACATATGGCCTTCGGTCCTTCTGACACCTTGCAGCTTAAAGGGAGCTATAACCCTTAAAGAAAATTCTCAGGAGCATTCACCAGCAGCGGATTTCTTGTTTTTTGAAGAAGGCCAGCTCTAAGGGTCACTGGTTCAGCCACGACAACATTTATTGGGATTTCTTCAGGTCTTTCACAATGCGCCCCTGCGCCAATTGGAATAAACTGGATTTCACTCCTAATGGATTCAAATACTTGTCTCAAAGCGTTCCCTGAGTTCTCGATTGTATGCGCTGCGCGAGCGGGGGCTGGGCACTGTGCCTTAGTCGGGATAACCCATCAGTCCTACACTTGGGTACTGAGCTCTGGCAGCGGGGTCGCTACCCGCACTAAGCCACCTCACCAAGTCACTTGGTGTCTGATCTCCTTGCACGACAATACATCCGAGAAACACATCGCACGAGCAAAACAACGCGCATAGCTTTACGGTTACCTCCCTGAGGAACCAACAAGGAGTCGCGGTAAAGCCTAAGGTGCAGGTCTACGGTTACCTCCTTGAGGAACCAACAGAATCCGCTGACAGGATAACTCTTATACATGTGCAAACCTTACGGTCACCTCCCCGAGGGACCTACAAGGAGACACATCAGATCCTACATGTAAAGTCTTACGGTTACCTCCTCGAGGAACCAACAAGAATAGGCATACATGACACCCCCACGTGCGAACCTTACGGTCACCTCCCCGAGGGACCAACAAGGAGTCACGTTAAAGCCTACATGTAAAGTCTTACGGTTACCTCCTCGAGGAACCAACAAGAACATGCATACAGGACGCCCCCCACGTGAAAATATTACGTTCATCTCCATGAGGAACCTACAAGATGTCACGTCAGAGCCTACATGTAAAGTCTTACGGTTGCATCCTCGAGGAACCAACAAGAACATGCATACAGGACACCCCCAACACGTGCCAGTCATGTGGAACCCTGCGTGTCAAGTCTTACGGCCGCCTCCTCGAGGGGTCAACAAGAATACGCGCACAGGACGAATGCCTATGTGTCAAGCTTACGATCTCTTCCATAAAGAACCAACAAGAAGGCACAGAAAGCATTCACAAGAACCAAGTTAAAGTTCTACACCTGCCCCGCATGCAAAGTACGACATAAACATACCACCTGGTCTGGATTCAAAGTCTTACAACAATGACTTAAAAACAAGGACATTACAGATAAGGGCCTCCCGACAGGCAGCGGAGCAGTTAGGCGTGCGACGGAGAGGTGACATCATCTCGAGGAGCTTCTCCGGGTGAGCTCATATCCTCCACCGAGCCATCACCCCTCGGTCTCGCCCTCCTCATCGGTGGTTGTATCTGAAGACTCTAGGGAAGGCTCTGGAGAAGGCTTTGGCCTCGCCTTGAGGCATGTACCTCTCGAGAAGCATCGCCAGGCCCTGTTGGATGTTATTCTCCGTCACAGCCCTGCCATCTATCTTCACCAGATCCTCGGCTTTCAGTGCACTCCTTACGAGCTCCTGGTAGTCAACGGAGATCCCGAGCCGCTGGAGGTGGTAGAAGATGTGGTGCCCTGCAGAGCGTAGAAGACAGGAACTGTCTTTCACGACCAGGTCACTGATCAAGGGCTCCATTCGCACAAAGGCGGCAAACATCAGGCGGAGGTGCCCGGCCAAAGCCTCACCGTCATTGTCTTCTGGCACCATGAGGGCTGGAAGCGGGACCAGGCTGAGACGCGGAAACAGAGATTGCACGCTGGTCGTTAGTGCACCCAGCTCCTTGGACCAACGGGCATTGACGGAGCGCATATGGTCAGCCCGCTTCTGCTGAAGCTTCGTCGCATCGTCAAGCTTAGTCTACAAATTGGCAATGGACCCACTGAGCAAGGTGACCTCGCCTTGCAATGTGGAAATAGAGGCAGAGACCTCCTTGAGTCTCTTCTCTTGGCCCTTGGCCGCATCCAGCTTCGCCTGAAGAGAGTCACGTTCCTCTTGGAGTCGAGAGCGGGCGGAATCCAACTGAAGGGCGCGAGTGTCGAGATCCTTGACTTTAGTCATGGCAGCCTCTTCGCGAGCCGCGAATGCCTTCTCTCTGAGCTCGACCGCCTTCAGCTTCTGGGCAACCTCCTCATCGGCATGGTCACACAGCTTGCGGAGGTCCTCTCGAGCAACCTTTTGGGCCTTCTTGAACTAAAGCTGCTCCTCGCGGAACAGCTCCCGCTCCGAGGCCAAGGCTTGGTTTTCGACAACCAGGGCACCAACGCACTCGTCAAGGGTCTGTTTGAAGGCGGCCCGTGCCGCCGATATGCGCTGCAGCTAGCCCAAAGGGGGCGCAGGGAGTACAGGGCCAACATCGACGCTCTCCTCGCTGGTAACAGGGACCTTGCGCGAGCAGCGGCCAGTCTCCTGCCCACTCTGGCTGCCGCCCAGAGGAGAGGCTCCAGGCGCTGGCCAAAGAGGCGATGGGGATCGTTCAATCCCACCGGTGTCAGCCATGTCGGGCCAGAATGCTCTAGAGTCGTCTGGTCTTCGCCACGTGCTGCCCCGCCGGCCAGAGGCCCCTCTACCGACAAGGTCTTCTCCGAGGGTGCCCGGTCCCCTGTGCTGCGTTATGCGCCCCCACTCCACGGAGAAGGGTCTCCAACGTCCCCTGGCAATAGCCAAGGGACGAAGGATCCACTAGCATCGGATCCGTTGGAAGCTCGGGGGCTGCAGCGCCGAGGACAGCGGCGTCTACATCTGCGTCTTGGGCGTCCTGTTCCCCGCCAAGAACGATGGGCTCAGGACGCGCGAGCGGCTGCGGCTCTTTACGCGTGGAGGACTTCGTCCTTCTCCGCGGCTTCCCCTCCTCTCTCTCGACCGTCTTTGGTTTCTTCTTCTTGGGGCACTTGGCGGCCCTGAAAGGAAAACAAGCGGGTTGACAAGAGAAGAGCGGGGCAACTTACATCTGAGACATGAAAAGGAAGGGAGGACTTACACGTCCTCGTCAGAGGCCTTAGAGACCCACCATGTGGACAAGGGTGTACGCCCCCCCAGCCCCTGGCCAAGGGCCTACCCCAGCTACGGCGGTGGAGGATGGGCCAGTCTTGACATGAGGGGTCTTCGGGTCCTCTTCCTCCACGGCGCGGCTGCTCTCGCCGTCGCCCTCAACTTCCGTGCCCTGATGGGCGGTGACTCTCGCCAATGGAACTGAGGCCTTTGGAAGCTCGGAGTCAAGGCTTTCGTCTATGGGTGCAGAGTTAAGCAGCCCTTTGCCGTCGAACTCAGGAAGCCCCTCGAGGATGGAGGCTTTCTGGGGGTCACGGTACATGGGTAGGGCATCCTCCGGGGGATCCACCAGAATGCCCGTGTGAACGAGGCGGTTGAGCTCGATGCAAACCACGTCGTCTTCCAAGGGGCCTCGTCCTAGGGACATATTGGAGTGAAGGTCGAAATCCCACAGCCCGTGTCGATGCCTCTGAAGAGGCGCGACGCGCGCGCGGAGTGAGTAGTTCGTTTAGTTCTTGAGGACATGGGTGAAGTCTAAATGTTAGTAGTGAACTATGTTGAGTAATATTTAATGGTTTGATATTTAAGTTGTGGTGTTATTCTTCTAGTTGTGTCATGTGAACGTCGACTACATGATACTTCACCTTTATGGGGCTAGGGGAATGCATCTTGTATTCGTTTGCTAATTGTGGGGTTGCCGGAGTGACAGCAACCTGAACCCCCGTTGGTATATCGATGCATGAGGGATAGCAGGATCTCAGAATTTAAGGTTGTGGTTAGATTTATCTTAATTACTTTCTTGTATTTGCGGATGCTTGCAAGGGGTTTAATCACAAGTATGTATTAGTCCTAGGAAGGGCGGTGCATTAGTATAGGTTCACCCACATAACACTTATCAAAACAATGAAGATTAATCAACTATATGAAGCGAAAGCACTAGACTAAATTCCCGTGTGTCCTCAAGAACGTTTGATCATCATAAGTAAACAAACCGGCTTGTCCTTTGTGCTAAAAAGGATTGGGCCACTCGCTGCAATTATTACTCTCGCATTTTACTTACTTGTATTTTATTTATCTGCTATATCAAAACCTCCTGAAAACTTGTCTGCGAGCATTTATAGTGAATCCTTCATCGAAACTGCTTGTCAACACCTTCTGCTCCTCGTTGGGTTCGACACTCTTATTTATCGAAAGTACTACGATACACCCCCTATACTTGTGGGTCATTAGGAGCGCGGGTTCCGGCTGCGGTGACCTCGTCACCACGCTGCTGGCCCCTTCCAGCTCCGCTTCCGCGGCCGCGTCCTCTTCCGCCTCCTTGGCCTCCGCGCTGGAAAGCCATGGCGATCAAGTCGGATCCGCCACTTCTTTGGTCATCAGGGGGATTTTTCCGCTTGGTGCCGCTGCTGCTACCGTTATCACGGTTCTTCTTTTGCTGATGCAGGGGAATTGTTGTAGCTGCTAGATCTCCGCCTGCGTCGTCATCGGCGGTAGTGTGATCGCTGGCGATGGTGATCATGTCATCCAAAGTCAGTTTGTTTGCATTGACCAAGCAAGTTAGCTTGTGCCGCAGCAATCCTCCTCTTTGTAATCCACCAGTAAAGGCATGCATTGCTGTGCGGTTATCAACGTTCTCGCACTCGTTCCTGGTTTGCAACCATCGAGTGAGGAAGCTCCTTGATGTTTCACCCTTCTTCTGGATACATGCCTGTAGGTCGCTTGTCGTGGCAGGTCTCTTGTAGATGCCCCTGAAGTGTTTCTCGAAGGCGTTCTTCAGGTCAAACCAGCAAAAGATGGAGTTCTTCTCGAGGTCACTGAGCCAGATCCGGGCTGGACCTACAGGGTACAACTGGAGCATGCGGCAGGCGATGTTAGGGGTTCCTCCGGCGAAGGTTACTGCATTGTAGTGATCTTCAATCCAGGTATCCGGCCTTTCGGTGCCATCGTAATGCTTCAGATTTCCGGGTAGCTTGAGGTTCATCCTTGGCTTTGGTTCCTCTCGAATCATCCTGCCAAAGCATTTTGGGCCGATGTAGTCAGTTCTGTACTCATTGAGGCGTTCCCGGGCATCGCGCGGGCCGCCGCCAGGGGTTCTTGAGCGAGAGCGAGATCTCCGGCCTCCGCCTCCGCCTCCACCTCCTCCAGTTGGTGGTGGTGAGGGAGACCTGCGAGGGGGCCTGTAAGATTTTTTGCTTCCGCCCTCGGATTCCCGGCGTTCTTCCCGTGACTCGCTCCGGCTTCGGTGGTGTAATGTCCCAGGTTTAGAGACGATCGAGGGGTAGATTTTAGAAAGGGATGTGCATTGCATAGTAAATTCTGGGGAAATTTCGCGCTTTTAAACAAAAACTACATCGAAGGGGGACAAGTTTCTCTCTCGACACCTTACAGGGTTAGGGTTTCGAGAGTGCGACAAACTTGCATCTCACTTCACTAGTTTAGGTTTTTGAGAAGAGAGGGGAGAGTTTGCATGATTGAATTCTAAATAGAGTGATATGGTTGAATTCAAACCAATGATGAATTTGAATTTCAAATTCAAGCATTAAATAATTACCCTAAATAATTCAATTGTGAGGAAATTCATTAAGTATATAATCAACAATAAACAATATGAACAATTATAATAAAGTAAAGCTCATTAGGGAAACTTTGAGCTTTATTGATTAACACACAAGATACATTGTCATTACAATATTCATAATGGAAATAAATGAATATTACAACACATTACAAGAATTGGTGAAATTGAAAAAAATAAAAGAAAATAAAAAGAAAAGTACAAGGATGTATCCTAGTCTAAATATTATAAGATCATCTTCACTTGATCTTGGATTTGATGAACTCCATGTCCATTGTGATCAATTGTTGATCCCTGCACAAAATCACAACAAAAAGAAGTTATGCCAAGTGGCATAGCCACTTGGCAGATTAGAAATCAAATGAAAATAGAAAATGAGCAGATAGGACCAAAGTGGCCGAGCTGATCCATGCCATAGTCATGTTCCAGGTCCAGGTGCACAGCACATGCCTACACACACACACAGGCACTGCTCACAGGGCTGTGTGCATGCAGCACACACACACAGTGAGTCACCAAAGTGGCAAGCAAGAGCTGTCGACCAGGGGAAGCAAGGGAGCATCACATATAAGCTTTTCAGAAGCAAACCCTAAGCCATATCCATCGACAGGCTTCACTGGTAAGAACACAAGAACACAAGAACACAAGAACAGCCACTGCTGTTCAATCTGCTAACTCACCACAGCACTGAACCAAGCCTCACAAGATCACCAGGAGGAGCAGGGCAAGTAAATCAACCACAAGAACAACACAGAAGCAATCCTCTACACCAACACTCATTTTCTAGGAGCTGGAGTGAGGTATACACAAAAGAACTCGAGCAAACACATGCTTTGCTCATCAATAAGCATACACATGCATCACATAATCAAATAAGGGTAGGAAACCCTGGATGTATCATCACTTGGTTGCAAAACCATTTGGTGCCGATAAATAAAGCAAAGGCTAGAAGGAAAATAACCAAGGGAACATTGGTTGTGTCAACACAGTGACACAACCAGAGAAATCCATCATGGATTTGATCCTAATTAGCCATTCCAACTCACCTAGCACTACATGGTTTGCTAACCATCAGACAGATAGGCACTTGTGCCTATTCTAGTTTGTCAACAGCAAAGAGCACTGGAAATCCAACAGGGATTGCCAGAGTTGTATCCACCAAGTCACAACAAGCCACGGAGGGGGAGCTACCCATGACAGCATCAAAGAGCTGCCAGGGCCACCTCAACCCATAACCAAAACCTTAAGCCACCACATCATCACCCAGTAGGGTTCAGTAGAGGGCTAGGGTACCAACCAGAGGTTGTCATCCAACTAGCCCTAGATAATTTAATTAACATGATCATCACTGCAAGGCAGTTCACATCATTTATCCATTTAATAAAGCAAGCTAATACAGATAAATGAACTACACAAGTAATCAAAGCACCAGAGCCTTGCAGATGACCTAAAGGATCATTGCAAGCATCAACTGATGCTTGAGCTAGCACCATCACACATCAGGCCAAGCTTGTGTGATGCACACACATCACACAGAGGGCAACAGTAAGGCACAGGCAACAAGCATGTGATGATCATTTGATCATCAGGGCCTGCTAAAGCATGCCAAGACAAGCTAGAATCAATCACTGGTATCCCACATTAATTCTATACATTAAACAGCCACAGATAAGCAACAATTGAATCACAGACTAAATCATAAACCATTTTATGATTGTATCCAGAAGCATTCCATCAAGGGATGGAGCTACCAAGTCAGTAACAATGCTCAATTGAGCATAATCATGTAATTATAGCACACAGAAGAGCACACTGGGGTACTGGTACTTGTAAATTTATAAGAATTCCACACAGCAACAAGCCAGAACACCATAAATGTATACACTTGAGTAATTGGTGAAGATAGCATCAAGAACAGAGACACTGGCACTTGCATACTACAAGGATCATGCATAATGATCAAGCCAGGGAAAAGATTATGCACACATAGGATATCCTAGTAGCAATAATGATCACAGGAGCCAGCCAGCAGGCCATGAGCATCACTGGATGTTCATGAACAATCACAGAAAGGCCAAAGTAGGAATATAGCAGGCAACAGTAGTACATAGAGCAAAGTAGAAGAGCAGCAGCAACCAGAATCCATGGCAAATGCACAGAAGCAGCATACACACAACAGCAGCCGAGCAAGAACAGCAGCTAGCCAGAAGGGCAGCTATAGCACGCACACTTGCACAGCAAGCAGTAGAGCACGGCACAGCATCTCCATGGGGAGAGGCAGGCCAGCCACTTGAGCAGAGCACAAAGAAGGAAGAAGAAGAAGGAGAAATGGAGGCGTGTACCTGGGCGGAGCACCACAGCGTACCATGGCGGCACGGCGGCACGGGTCACCACGGCAGCGCCAAGCCGCGGCCTGGCCTGGCATCGCTGAGCACAAGCGCCCCAGCACCGCCACGGCAACAACACGGCGGCGTCACGGCACTTGATATGCCGGTGAGCAACGCATCACCGTGCGGGCGAACGCGACGGGGGCGAACGAAGAAGAAGACGAGGTCCAGATCGAGCCGGTGGACCTGATGCGCCGTCGTGTGGCGGTCCAGATCCGCCGCATCTCATCGCCGGAGATGGCCGGAGACGGCCGGAGAATCTCGGCGAAGGCAGCGGCGACCACGGCATCGCGAGAGCGAGGAGAGAAGTTAGGGTTTCTGCGCGAGGAGAGAGGAGAGGCCGAATGGGCCGACCGAGCCCAAAGGGTGGCTCGGGTTCGACCTAACCCGTTGGGCCACCTGACAGGTGGGGCCCAAGGGTATTTTAGTCTTTTCACAAATCAACAAATACATGAAACTTTGAAATTCAATAGAAAATTGATAAAAGCTCTTAAAAATAAATTAAAAATATGAAAAAGGATCAGCATAAAATTCTCTATTTAAATAAAATATCTAAGAGAATTTTTGAAGACAATTAAGAGTAAGTCCTATTTTGATGATTTAAATAATCATTTAAATCACACACCTAATTTTCTATAAATGAAATTAAGTCCATTAATGTATTTGGACTTTAAAAACACCTTGACAACATTTCAAGGTTGTATTTTACTTTAAATCAAGTATCCTCAAATTATTCTTAGTATTAACCTCTTACATGAAATAATAACAACATCGGAAGGGGGGGAACAAACCCTAAAACTGGAATCATGCATAACTGCTTCTTTAACCATTGCCCTTATCGGACAATGATGCTATTTTTCAGAGACCGAGGACAAGGGTCAGTCCACACCTTCCAACTGCAAAACTTTGCAGTGTTCGAGCAAGTTCATCACTTGCTCATGTCATTTGAGTATTTTTATCAAATTACTTGCAAAGTATTATGGTTATCACTATTGCACAAAAATCAAAACCACTACTTTCATAACTATGAATATGACTATGTGGTGGGCAATGGAACCATGGATTGTGTTGATATGGTGGAGGTTCCATTGCACGGGTTTATATCCATCTAGGATTAAACAACAAATGTCGCCAAGTGATTCTTGTGCCGTAATACCCGTGTTAACCATAAGATCCGGAGTGGGACGGAGTAGTCAAAAGTGTTTCCACCTCTCGTTCATCAACGGATGCGCTTACCGTAGCGCTTGTGTCCGGCGGAACAACCGGAGGGTGGGGATCCCATTCTAATTCCCCACGGTAAAGCATTGCTTGCCGTAGCAGCTTGTGTCTTGCGGAACAACCGGAGGGTGGGGATCCCATTCTAATTCCCCACGGTAATGCGGCCTATGATGGGTTGCAGCTACCGGCGTAGGAGTGTATGGTAGAGCCCAGCACCGTCGTCGTGGTCGGGGTCCACCCTGAAATTACGGGAATAATGGGACCGGCGTGGACCCAGGGTCGGGGCATGCAACAAAGGGTGGGTGTTCGAGGTAGCGGAGGGACATGATTGGCTAGACCTTATACCGGGCCTCACACCAAAGGAAGTGTGGACGGGAAAGCTGCCCGGTTGGCACCAAGGTTAAGATCTCTTATGGGTAAAGCAACACACCTCTGCAGAGTGTAAAGAACTGTGACTCGTCACTCCCTGTTCCGGATTGAGGAACTGCGAACGCGGCCGGAAAGGAGCTCCATGAAGTTCTAGTAAACCGGTGAAGGCTGACGGACATAGCTCTTTGAAATAAAAGCAATCTCTTGAAGAAATGTTTATCAAAACTTGCATTGGTATTAGACTTTCTGGTCTAATATCGTAGCTAGTGCATTAAACACCTCTTATCTATAATGAACTCGTTGAGTACGCTCGTACTCATACCACTCTTAAATCCCATGCTTAGATTGTCTGAATCGTCTGGAGGAGGACTACGACAGCAATGAAGGAGCCGAGATCATCGGCTACGAGGAACCAGACCTCTCAGGAGGAGTTGAAGGCGTAGACTATCTCATTGTCTACGGATCCGGGAGGCTTCCTGGAGGAGAACAAGCCTAGAGATATCTGATGAGTAGTAGTAACCGAGCAGCCCGAACTCTTAGTATTTAGCTGCTCGATGGAATAAATGTTTAGTTTAATGAGACTCTTGTATTGTAAGTTAAGTTGGGTTCGCCTCGAACCCAGGAGTGATCCTCTTAGGACCCAAGAGGAGCTCCGAGACGATATATGTATGTTACTTGTAATAATATGTGAATGAGTTATGGACCTGCTATGTTCTGTTGTACTACTCGAGGGATGTAACATTTGCGGAATGGTACTTCGTGAATGTTATATCAACGACCGGCATACTACAACATGCAGTGGTATGCGGTGGTCACCACAGCTTGGTATCGAGCAAAAGCTTTGACCTTAGGTTGGAACCTAGTAAATGGGACCAAACGTTAGGAGTCAAATAGGACTAGTAAAGAATTCTCTAAAAATATGGTGTATATTCAATTGAGAATACAACAATCATATCTTTTAGTGCGATAATTCTTTATTATCTCTATTATGATGCATTATTACTAATCTTATAATCTTTCTATTTCTACAGCCAACATGGCAAGTTCACGACCGGGAAGAAACGTGAAAGTTATGGATTCCACACTGAACGAATACCAAGGAGGACTTGCTGATATCTTATGAGCCATGTTACTAGAATTTGGGTGCGATCCCCAGATTCCAGTAAAGAAGTACATGTTCTATGATGGTCCTGTATTGGCCAAGTGCAGGGTAGGACTGCGACTTCCCGAATCTTTGGGAATGAGCGTAGTCATGCCAGCTGGGGAAGCTAGGACAACCAATACAGCTTACCATATAGCTGTTATGAGAGCCATAACCGACATATGGGAACATAAGACAAAAGAGCTTATGGATTCCGAGTTCTCCCATATTCCTCATAATCAGGAGGAAGAAGATCCCATGCTCAACCACTACAAATATGCTAAACGCAAACCCATAGCAGCGGCAAAATATATGGATAATAGCCGCAACTTCATATCATTACTCTTTCAGCTTGAACCATCATCCGATAGGAGCAATTGATACGATGCTTGAGGAATTTATCGAACCCAAGGAGGAGAGTAGGGGAAAAGAACCTATGGAGAATGTAGTGCACACACCAGCTTATTCAGCCGGTGACTACATCGCATTGATCCACTTGCACGTGAACCTACATCTGCTACACCTGGGAACTATCTGGGTAGTTCCTATGGGGGATACGAAGGCGGAGAGGAATCCGGAAACAACCAGCGTTCCGAGACTCCTATCGAGAATTCCAGGGGTTGGCGTTGGGGAGATGATACTGGAACTCATAGTACTTCTGTGTATTATGATGGAGAGATGAATGATGACGCAACAACCCAGAACCAGAGCTATCCTAGTAATGAAGGAGTGGATGGAGGATATCCGACACAAGTTGAGTTGGGTATGAGTTTTGGTAACCCTTATGGTGGGGCTACAGGGGAGTACACCCGATGGGTGGACTATGATGCACTCAACGATCAGTTTGTGAATACCGATTTCTCCCTAGGATCATCATCGGATTCGGATTACCAGCCAACGGGGAGACCTTATGTTCCAGGGTCTATCGAGAGGACGACACGTTCGACCGGATGGAAGCCTGGGATGTACCGGGAGTGAAGATCGACTAGAGTCCACCAAGGGAGGCGAGGCTATAATACACAAGTACCACGTGTATTATAGTTTGTAATATTTGTATAAATTTGTACATATACTTTAATAAGTGAGTTTGCATACTCACATCGACTTGAGTATTGTAATAAGACCACTTAAGTATGTATATACAGGGTATATGTTTTGTATGATTTGGATTTGCTTCTTGATTTCCATTGCGTGACTAGTTCTGTGCACAAAGTTGAGCTCAGAAAACTTGCGCATGGAGTAATTATGAGTATCATCTTGTGTTGCAGAACTAGGGGGTTATGTCGGGAATGATAGGAGACGAGACTGAAGCACAGCGCATGGAGCGCGAAGCAAAACAAAAGGAAGAGGCTGAGGGTGCAGCCAGAGATCAGTTTCCACCACCACCACCACCCATGACGCAGCAAAACTTTATCCAGTACATGCAGCTGGTAGAGGAGCGACAGCGTGTAACACTGGAGTAGCAGAACAAATTCTTTCAGGATTTGTTGCAGCAAAACAGGGTGGAGAGACCTGAGAACCCGGGAGTCACATTTGCGGACTTCCAAAACACCAAGCCTATATCTTTCGCATACGCGCCCGAGCCAATGGACGCGGAAGATTGGCTGATGGATACTGAGCGAAAGCTCAATACCGTTGGATGTAACGACCAAGAGAAGGTTCGTTATGCTACCCATCTGCTATGTGGACCTGCCGCATCATGGTGGGACAATATTGTAGCCGTTTATCCGGCTGGAAAAGTGTTTACCTGGGAGGAATTCACGAGGAAGTTCAGGGAATCCAATGTCCCTGAAAGTATTGTGGAACTGAAGCGTCGAGAATTTGAAAGTCTCGAGCAGAAGGACAAGGCAATCCTGACCTATGTCAGGGAGTTCTCTAAACTGTCCCGGTACGCTGTTGAAGAAGTCAACACCGAGGACAAGAAGAAGAAGAGATTTCTGAGGGGGTTAAGTCCCCAGTTCAAAGTACAGCTCCGTATGATGAGAGCGACGGAGTTTCAAGAGTTGGTGGATGCCGCCATCACTCTAGAAGATGATTTCAAGCAATTACAGGAGGAGAAGAGGAAAAAGGCCAAGTTTGAGCCTAAGAGGTTTGTTAGTAACAAGCCTAATACCAGCTTGAGTTTCAAGCCCAGATACAACAACAACAACAACAACAACAACAACAACAACAACAACAACAACAACAACAACAACAACAGCAACTACTACGGTAGTAGGAAGAATCAGGCATTCCAGACTGCAAATCAAATAGTTTGCAGAAGCTGTGGATTCACGGGGCATTTCGCCAAGGACTGCAAGAAGCCAAAGATTATATGCTTTGGTTGTCGCCAGGAGGGGCACATGCTGAAGGACTGCCCCAAGAAGAATAGCGGTGGAGGTCAGTCAGGAGGTGGAGGTCGAGGAGGAAACACCGGAGGCAACTGGAAGAATAAGAAGCCCTTCGGCAAGCTGAACTGTACCAGTCTGGAGGAGGTGGTCAACTCTGACCAGGCGGTGATAGGTACACTCCAGATACTCACTCATCCTGGCAAAGTACTTTTTGATACTGGTGCAACTACATCATTCATTTCTCAACAATTCATCACCAAACATGGGATTAGTTGCACTAAGTTAGATACACCCATAACCATACTTTCTGCGGGGGGAACGATAGTAGTAACCCATGCCAAAAAAAAAAGTCATTATGATCAATAAGTGCGCGTTTGACGCGGACCTGTTCATTTTACCGATGAAGGACATTGATGTCATTCTTGGTATGAACTGGTTAGAAGCTAATGGAGCATTGATCGACTGTGTAAACAAGACGGTATCATTGAAAAGTCCCGATGGAAGTAGAATGATCTACCAAGGCGACAAACATACACAGATTGAAGTTGAGCTACAGCTCAACAGCATGAAGGAGGTGAAGTTAGAAGATATACCTGTAGTAAATGAATTCCAGGATGTGTTTCCTGCGGAATTACCTGGTATGCCACCAGATAGGGAGATAGAATTCACTATCGACCTAATTCCAGGAACAGCTCCGATTGCTAAGGCACCATACAAGATGGGGCCCAAGGAGTTAAAAGAACTTAAGGAGCAATTGGATGATTTGGAACAAAAGGGATTCATTCAAGAGAGTGTTTCACCATGGGGATCACCTGTGATCTTCGTGGATAAAAGAGATGGAGGAAGAAGGATGTGCGGAGACTACGGGAATCTGAACAACGTCACAATCAAGAACAAGTATCCACTTCCAAGAATACAAGATCTATTTGATCAAGTGAGAGGCGCGGGAGTCTTTTCCAAGATTGATCTAAGATCCGGTTATCACCAGATAAAGATCAAGAAGGAAGACGTTCCGAAAACTGCCTTTGTCTCAAGGTATGGACATCATGAATACCTTGTAGTACCTTTTGGATTGACCAATGCCCCAGCAATATTCATGAATCTCATGAATAAGATATTCATGCCATATCTAGACAAGTTTGTCATCGTATTTATCGATGATATTCTGATATATTCCAAGAACAAGGCTGAACATGCTGAACATTTGAGGTTAGTGTTGCAAACACTAAGAGAACATCAACTTTATGCCAAACTGAGTAAGTGTGAATTTTGGCTAGATCAAGTGGAATTTCTTGGTCATGTCATTAGTAAAGATGGAATAGCTGTTAACCCGAGTAAGGTAGCAGCAGTTTTAGAATGGGAAGCACCCAAAACTGTCAAGGAAATCCGAGGATTCCTAGGAATGGCAGGATATTATCGGAGATTCATTGAAGGATTCTCCAAGATAGCAGGACCAATGACAAAGCTGTTAAGAAAGAACACACCATTCGTGTGGTCCGAGGAGTGTGAGAAGAGCTTTCAAACTCTAAAAGAGAAACTCACCACAGCACCGGTGTTAGCAGTTCCTGAAGTTGGCAAGGACTACACCGTGTACTGTGACGTATCCAAGCATGGATTGGGTTGCGTACTCATGCAAGATCGGAAAGTGATATCCTATGGATCGAGGCAACTCAGACCTCATGAAGTAAATTATCCAACACATGACTTGGAATTAGCAGCAGTCGTGTTTGCACTCAAAACTTGGAGACATTTTCTCTATGGAGCGAAGTGTGAGCTCTATACAGACCATAAAAGCCCCAAATATTTCTTCACTCAGAAGGAACTCAACATAAGGCAGAAAAGATGGCTAGAATTGATCAAGGATTATGATCTGACAATCAATTACACACCAGGGAAGGCTAATGTTGTAGCAGATGCCCTGAGTAGGAAGAGTACCGGAGGAGTGGAACAAGAAATATCACCGGAGTTGAGGAAGGAAATAAGCCAAGCCCAAATACAACTTTGGGAGAAAGAAGCCCATGAAGGATTATCGGCGTTGCAAGTAGCCGATGAGCTTAATGTCAACCTGAAGAATGAGATAATGATGGGTCAGCTTGGACGATCCATTCATTGTAGAAGAGATGAGAAGAATAGATGAGGGAAGACCATCGAATTTCACCGCGGAGAATCCGGATCTTTATGGTTCCGTAAAAGAATTTGCGTTCGGATATTGCTGAAATTAAGGAAGTAATACTCCGGAAGCTCATCAAACACCATATTCCATACATCCGGAAGTACAAAGATGTACATGGATCTAAAGGAACTATTCTGGTGGAATAATATGAAGAGAGAGATAGCACAATATGTGGCGAATGCCATACCGCCAAGCGAGTGAAGGCTGAACACCAGAGTCCGGCAGGGAAGTTACAACCTTTACCTATTCCAGAGTGGAAATGGGAGGAAATAGGGATGGATTTCATCACCGGACTACCCATGACCAATAAAAAGAAGGACATGATATGGGTAATCGTGGACCGGTTGACGAAGAGCGCCCACTTTTTAGCGGTAAACCAGCAGGATAAAGGAGAGAAACTCATCGATCTTTACATCAAAGAGATCGTGAGTAAGCATGGAGTGCCTAAGAAGATCGTATCGGATCGAGGATCCGTGTTCACATCAGCATTTTGGAAGCAACTACACGAAGCTTTAGGATCCAAGTTGGACTATAGTACCGCTTATCATCCCCAGACCGGTGGACAAACCGAGAGAACCAACCAGATCTTAGAGGATATGCTTAGGGCTTGTGCCCTAGACTTCGGAGGATCATGGGAAGAACACTTACCACTAGCAGAGTTTTCATATAACAATAGTTACCAAAGCAGCATCAAGATGGCACCATTTGAAGCTCTGTATGGAAGGAAGTGTAGATCACCGATATGTTGGTATGAAGCCGGAGCAAGCAAGGAGTTCAACCCTGATTATGTCAAGGAAAAACAACAAATCATTGACATTATCAGAGACAGGCTCAAGATAGCCCAAAGTTGGCAAAAGAGTTATGCTGATCAGAAAAGGAGGACATGGGAACCACGAGTTGGAGACATGGTTTATCTTAAGGTAAGCCCGATGAAAGGACTCCAAAGGTTTGGAGTAAAAGGAAAGCTCAGTCCTAGATATATAGGACCTTTCAAGATACTGAGTCAGAATCGAGGTTTAGCCTTTGAATTGGATCTACCGGGAAGGTTAGCTCAAGTTCACAATGTATTCCATGTGTCACAACTTCGGAAATGCTTGAAGACCCCAGATGAACCAATCTCACATGATGAGCTCGAGTTACAACCAGACTTGACATACATCGAGAAGCCAGCCAAGATCCTCGAGGAGAGCTGGAAACAACTCAGAAATAAAGCGATCAAGTATTGCAAGATACAATGGAAGCATCACCCCGAGAGGGAAGCCACCTGGGAAAAAGAGGAAGACCTGAGGAAAACATACCCCGAGCTGTTCCGGTATTACAACCACAACTTCGGGACGAAGTTTTCTTTAAGGGGGAAAGGCTGTAATGTCCCAGGTTTAGAGACGATCGAGGGGTAGATTTTAGAAAGGGATGTGCATTGCATAGTAAATTCTGGGGAAATTTCGCGCTTTTAAACAAAAAACTGCATCGAAGGGGGACAAGTTTCTCTCTCGACACCTTACAGGGTTAGGGTTTCGAGAGTGCGACAAACTTGCATCTCACTTCACTAGTTTAGGGTTTTGAGAAGAGAGGGGAGAGTTTGCATGATTGAATTCTAAATAGAGTGATATGGTTGAATTCAAACCAATGATGAATTTGAATTTCAAATTCAAGCATTAAATAATTACCCTAAATAATTCAATTGTGAGGAAATTCATTAAGTATATAATCAACAATAAACAATATGAACAATTATAATAAAGTAAAGCTCATTAGGGGAAACTTTGAGCTTTATTGATTAACACACAAGATACATTGTCATTACAATATTCATAATGGAAATAAATGAATATTACAACACATTACAAGAATTGGTGAAATTGAAAAAAATAAAAGAAAATAAAAAGAAAAGTACAAGGATGTATCCTAGTCTAAATATTATAAGATCATCTTCACTTGATCTTGGATTTGATGAACTCCATGTCCATTGTGATCAATTGTTGATCCCTGCACAAAATCACAACAAAAAGAAGTTATGCCAAGTGGCATAGCCACTTGGCAGATTAGAAATCAAATGAAAATAGAAAATGAGCAGATAGGACCAAAGTGGCCGAGCTGATCCATGCCATAGTCATGTTCCAGGTCCAGGTGCACAGCACATGCCTACACACACACACAGCCTGCTCACAGGGCTGTGTGCATGCAGCACACACACACAGTGAGTCACCAAAGTGGCAAGCAAGAGCTGTCGACCAGGGGAAGCAAGGGAGCATCACATATAAGCTTTTCAGAAGCAAACCCTAAGCCATATCCATCGACAGGCTTCACTGGTAAGAACACAAGAACACAAGAACACAAGAACACAAGAACAGCCACTGCTGTTCAATCTGCTAACTCACCACAGCACTGAACCAAGCCTCACAAGATCACCAGGAGGAGCAGGGCAAGTAAATCAACCACAAGAACAACACAGAAGCAATCCTCTACACCAACACTCATTTTCTAGGAGCTGGAGTGAGGTATACACAAAAGAACCTGAGCAAACACATGCTTTGCTCATCAATAAGCATACACATGCATCACATAATCAAATAAGGGTAGGAAACCCTGGATGTATCATCACTTGGTTGCAAAACCATTTGGTGCCAGTAAATAAAGCAAAGGCTAGAAGGAAAATAACCAAGGGAACATTGGTTGTGTCAACACAGTGACACAACCAGAGAAATCCATCATGGATTTGATCCTAATTAGCCATTCCAACTCACCTAGCACTACATGGTTTGCTAACCATCGTACGGATAGGCACTTGTGCCTATTCTAGTTTGTCAACAAGAAAGAGCACTCGGAAATCCAACAAGGATTGCCGGAGTTGTATCCACCAAGTCACAACAAGCCACAGAGAGGGGGAGCTACCCATGACAGCATCAAAGAGCTGCCAGGGCCACCTCAACCCATAACCAAAACCTTAAGCCACCACATCATCACCCAGTAGGGTTCAGTAGATGGCTAGGGTACCAACCAGAGGTTGTCATCCAACTAGCCCTAGCTAATTTAATTAACATGATCATCACTGCAAGGCAGTTCACATCATTTATCCATTTAATAAAGCAAGCTAATACAGATAAATGAACTATACAAGTAAGCAAAGCACCAGAACCTTGCAGATAAACTAAAGGATCATTGCAAGCCTCAACTGATGCTTGTGCTAGCACCATCACACATCAGGCCAAGCTTGTGTGATGCACACACATCACACAGAGGGCAACAGAAAGGCACAGGCAACAAGCATGTGATGATCATCTGATCATCAAGGCCTGCTAAAGCATGCCAAGACAAGCCAGAATCACTCACTCGGTATCCCACATTAATTCTATACATTAAACAGCCACAGATAAGCAACAATTGAATCACAGACTAAATCATAAACCATTTTATGATTGTATCCAGAAGCATTCCATCAAGGGATGGAGCTGCCAAGTCAGTAACAATGCTCAATTGAGCATAATCATGTAATTATAGCACACAGAAGAGCACACTGGGGTACTGGTACTTGTAAATTTACAAGAATTCCACACAGCAACAAGCCAGAACACCATAAATGTATACACTTGAGTAATTGGTGAAGATAGCATCAAGAACAGAGACACTGGCACTTGCATACTACAAGGATCATGCATAATGATCAAGCCAGGGACAAGATTATGCACACACAGGATATCCTAGTAGCAATAATGATCACAGGAGCCAGCCAGCAGGCCATGAGCATCACTGGATGTTCATGAACAATCACAGAAAGGCCAAAGTAGGAATATAGCAGGCAACAGTAGTACATAGAGCAAAGTAGAAGAGCAGCAGCAACCAGAATCCATGGCAAATGCACAGAAGCATCATACACACAACAGCAGCCGAGCAAGAACAGCAGCTAGCCAGAAGGGCAGCTATAGCACGCACACTTGCACAGCAAGCAGTAGAGCACGGCACAGCATCTCCATGGGGAGAGGCAGGCCAGCCACTTGAGCAGAGCACAAAGAAGGAAGAAGAAGAAGGAGAAATGGAGGCGTGTACCTGGGCGGAGCACCACAGCGTGCCATGGCGGCACGGCGGCACGGGTAACCACGGCAGCGCCAAGCCGCGGCCTGGCCTGGCGTCGCTGAGCACAAGCGCCCCAGCACCGCCACGGCAACAACACGGCGGCGTCACGGCACTTGATGCGCCGGTGAGCAACGCATCACCGTGCGAGCGAACGCGACGGGGGCGAACGAAGAAGAAGACGAGGTCCAGATCAAGCCGGTGGACCTGATGCGCCATCGTGTGGCGGTCCAGATCCGCCGCATCTCATCGCCGGAGATGGCCGGAGGCGGCCGGAGAATCTCGGCGAAGGCAGCGGCGACCACGGCATCGCGAGAGCGAGGAGAGAAGTTAGGGTTTCTGCGCGAGGAGAGAGGAGAGGCCGAATGGGCCGACCGAGCCCAAAGGGTGGCTCGGGTTCGACCTAACCCGTTGGGCCACCTGACAGGTGGGGCCCAAGGGTATTTCAGTCTTTTCACAAATCAACAAATACATGAAACTTTGAAATTCAATAGAAAATTGATAAAAGCTCTTAAAAATAAATTAAAAATATGAAAAAGGATCAGCATAAAATTCTCTATTTAAATAAAATATCTAAGAGAATTTTTGAAGACAATTAAGAGTAAGTCCTATTTTGATGATTTAAATAATCATTTAAATCACACACCTAATTTTCTATAAATGAAATTAAGTCCATTAATGTATTTGGACTTTAAAAACACCTTGACAACATTTCAAGGTTGTATTTTACTTTAAATCAAGTATCCTCAAATTATTCTTAGTATTAACCTCTTACATGAAATAATAACAACATCGGAAGGGGGGAACAAACCCTAAAACTCGGAATCATGCATAATCGCTTTTTTAACCATTGCCCTTATCGGACAATGATGCTATTTTTCGTAGACCGAGGACAAGGGTCAGTCCACACCTTCCAACCGCAAAACTTTGCAGTGTTCGAGCAAGTTCATCACTTGCTCATGTCATTTGAGTATTTTTATCAAATTACTTGCAAAGTATTATGGTTATCACTATTGCACAAAAATCAAAACCACTACTTTCATAACTATGAATATGACTATGTGGTGGGCAATGGAACCATGGATTGTGTTGATATGGTGGAGGTTCCATTGCACGGGTTTATATCCATCTAGGATTAAACAACAAATGTCGCCAAGTGATTCTTGTGCCGTAATACCCGTGTTAACCATAAGATCCGGAGTGGGACGGAGTAGTCAAAAGTGTTTCCACCTCTCGTTCATCAACGGATGCGCTTACCGTAGCAGCTTGTGTCCGGCGGAACAACCGGAGGGTGGGGATCCCATTCTAATTCCCCACGGTAAAGCATTGCTTGCCGTAGCAGCTTGTGTCTTGCGGAACAACCGGAGGGTGGGGATCCCATTCTAATTCCCCACGGTAATGCGGTCTATGATGGGTTGCAGCTACCGGCGTAGGAGTGTATGGTAGAGCCCAAGCATCGTCGTCGTGGTCGGGGTCCACCCTGAAATTACGGGAATAATGGGACCGGCGTGGACCCGGTGGTCGGGGCATGCAACAAAGGGTGGGTGTTCGAGGTAGCGGAGGAACATGATTGGCTAGACCTTATACCGGGCCTCACACCAAAGGAAGTGTGGACGGGAAAGCTGCCCGGTTGGCACCAAGGTTAAGATCTCTTATGGGTAAAGCAACACACCTCTCGCAGAGTGTAAAGAATCGTGACTCGTCACTCCCCGTTCCGGGATTGAGGAACCGCGAACGCGGCCGGAAAGGAGCTCCATGAAGTTCTAGTAAACCGGTGAAGGCCGACGGACATAGCTCTTTGAAATAAAAGCAATCTCTTGAAGAAATGTTTATCAAAACTTGCATTGGTATTAGACTTTCTGGTCTAATATCGTAGCTAGTGCATTAAACACATCTTATCTATAATGAACTCGTTGAGTACGCTCGTACTCATACCACTCTTAAATCCCATGCTTAGATTGTCTGAATCGTCTGGAGGAGGACTACGACAGCAATGAAGGAGCCAAGATCATCGGCTACGAGGAACCAGACCTCTCAGGAGGAGTTGAAGGCGTAGACTATCTCATTGTCTACGGATCCGGGGAGGCTTCCGGAGGAGAACAAGCCTAGAGATATCTGATGAGTAGTAGTAACCGAGCAGCCCGAACTCTTAGTATTTAGCTGCTCGATGGAATAAATGTTTAGTTTAATGAGACTCTTGTATTGTAAGTTAAGTTGGGTTCGCCTCAAACCCAGGAGTGATCCTCTTAGGACCCAAGAGGAGCTCCGAGACGATATATGTATGTTACTTGTAATAATATGTGAATGAGTTATGGACCTGCTATGTTCTGTTGTACTACTCTGAGGGATGTAACATTTGCGGAATGGTACTTCGTGAATGTTATATCAACGACTGGCATACTACAACATGCAGTGGTATGCAGGGTCACCACAGGTGGCTACCTTCACCTTGGTGATAGTCGCCTCCGTCGCCTCCGTCGTTCCGGCTTCGGCGGGGCTCCGGCTCGCGTTCCACGTTCCGACTCCTCCTGGGCTCAGGTTCACGATCATCGTTCCGGCTCCTTCTGGGCTCAGGTTCACGATCGTTGTTCTGGTTCCGGCGGGGCTCCGGCGTACGCTCCCTGTTTCCGGTCCTCGGCGGCGGCATGTTGTCGCGGATATTGATTCCACCGGCCCCATGGGGCCTGGTGTTTCCGGCTGGAGTGCGGCGGCGAGGAGGTGGGGGACGCGGGTACCCGTTAGGCGGAGGTGACGGGTTCCGGTACTTGTTCCTACCAGCGTACATTGCATCCTTTCCCTTCCTCGGATCTGACGGAGGCGTCTTTGATGGTACGGGGATCGGATTTGGGTGTTTCCTGGTTTTTCTTCTGCGTTCCGTGGATCCGGTGCGCGATTCATCATCGGGATGGTGATTGGCGTGGGCGTCCTTCTACGCGGTAGACACACAGTGATTCGGGTTGGATTCCAACCTGCGTGAAGTGTCTGCCTTGCTCTGCTGCTTCATTGCTGAGGCAACGATCGTACGGACGTAGTCGATATCAATCTCCTCGTCCTTCTTTTTCAAGATCTCCGCAGCCTTTTTCATGTTATCCTTTGGAGTTGTGAATGGCTGTTGCTCAGTGGGGTTCGCGAAGGTGATCTTGCGGGGTGGTATAGCCTCCCGCCTGATTTTATCGGCCTCCTGCTGAAGCTCGGTGACCTTGTCTTCCCAGTGCTTTTGGAGCTGCTTGACTTTTACCAGTTGTTCGTCAACCTCACGTTCTCGCTTGAGAAAATTATCCACAAAGTGTGCGGCCTCTTTCCTCTCGTCCAGCATTGCTGCTGCGGTGGTGGCGAATTTTTTGGCTGTTGCCAGCATCTCCTGCCTCTTGGCTTCTAGAGCCTTCGGATCTGCAGCTTCATCAGGAGTTATAGGTTTGTTGAGGATCTCCGAGTGTGCGATTGCATCCATGCCTGCCTGCTCAACCAGTTCTTCTGGGGACAGGACTTCCATATGCGGTCGTTCCCGCGATAGCGGAGATCCTGCATAGGATGGTTGTGGGTCGGAAGTGGTGTGCTCATCTGCCGATTCCTGCTGATCCAGCGCCGCTAAGGTTGCGAGAACCTGCTTAGGCTGGGCGGAATCTACTTCGATTTGCCCACCGCCTCCGAGTTCTTTCAACTTGCGATCGTACTCTTCAGTGTCCATGGAGGAGGTATCGTCGGAGGTTGGGCTTAGGTTGCCTAGGATCGATTCTTCACCCGGGGCGTCGCTTTCTCCGACAGCCTCCTCTGATCCGGAGCGTCACCGTTTTCCGATGCCTCAACCTGCATGGGGCCAGCTCCGACTTCTTGAGGGGCGGCTCCTGCGGTATGGGCTATGAAGTGCACGAAGTGACACCTTTGTTTCTCTAACACCTGGGAGACCCAGGCGGATCTGCATTGGTCTTCCACCTTTAGTTCCTGCTCAGGGGCGGATTGGGTGGGTTTTGATTTTTCCAGATGTAAGGCGGAATCTTCCTTAGGAAGTTCCTGCGACTCAGATCGGATCTTCGCGACTGCGTCCTGCTCAGCGGCGGTCGCGTCAGCATTACTTACCAGTGCGATCCCGTCGGTATCGACGGTCTCGCCGATGAAGAGGTGTATCCCGCCGATCGGGATGATGGAGAGCTTGACGGGGTTTGTCTTAGCCGGAATCCAGCACTCGTCCTCAGGGACGATCGGAAAGTTTCCGGCGTACTTGACGCGCCCCACGGCGATGGTGTCGCCGATGCCTCCGAAGGTAGAATCCTCCCGGTTCCGGCCTTCAGACGCCGCTGGCCCCACGGTAGGCGCCAATTGTCGTTGCCTATTCGACGGTACCTCGGAGGAGGGATCCTCACGAGGGGGAGAAGAAGTAGGGGCCATTGGGCGGAGAGTCCTCGGGACGGTGGTACACGATTTACCCAGCTTCGGACCACCTGCACGATGGCAAGGCCTACTGCTGCTTGTCTGAAATTATCTGGGCGCTTTCGCGTTGTTACAATGAGTTGTGGTTGTGCCTCTAGGGCTCCCGGGATCCAGCTTATATAGGCGCACGGATCTAGGGTTTACATGGAGAGTCCTAGCCGGATTACAGGTTTCCTAACTACGGTACAATATCTTGCCGTGTACGTCAACGATCCGCCTTCCATCTACGTCGTACTGAATCCGGGTTCCTTATGGGCCTCCACGGATCCGGCTTCCTCAGAAGGTCGGTTAGGATCCGGCTTCCCGATCCTGGGCTGGACTTCATCCTTCATGATCAACAGCAACTGGGCCGCCCGATGGGCCACATGCCACATCACCGTCTATGGGCCACCCGGGCTTGCCTGATCCAGGCACTGTCGATGGTACACCCATGAAGTATACCCACAACACCTGGATAGTTGTGCTGGTTGTGTTTTCAGGAAAAGAACTCCTGCTGAAGCTGATGAATTATTGGCCAAAATAAGCAAACAGTATGATGATTGGACTATATCTGAACCGACACCAACACCGAAGAAAAAGGGAATGATTGACTTAAATGATGAGGGAAGCCAAGAAATCTCTTAAGGAGAAGGGTATTAAATCTGAAGGTGTGAATAATCTACCACATATAGAAGAATTATGCAAGCCAATCCCTCGTTCTTCCACTATTGAGGTACACTCTCTCCAACATTTTGATAGTAGAGATATTCCCTACTCCAAACCTCCTGGTCAATGCTTAGATGAATTTGATAATCATATTGTTAAGCAAGATAATTTTAATAAGAGAGTGGAAAATCATCTAATGGAAAATTCTAGAGCTATCAATAATTTACATGATATTGTGGAAAGAACCTCTAATGATGTTAAAATTCGTGTTAAACATTTTCATATGGTTTGAACTCAAATTGATCAGCTCACTAAAGTGCACAAACATTTGCTAATAAATGCTTCTAGGGAAAAACATGCTTATGAAATAAGAACTAGAAGTGGTGTTTCTACTCAGGATCCTTTATATCCTAAAGACATTCAAAGAGAATTGAACAAGATTCTCAACAAGCTAATGATGCTAGGACTAAGTCTAAAAAAAGAAGAAGAAACATAAAACTGTTGTAGAATTCTCTAAACCTGCTAAAGATCCTAATAGTATATCTATCTCTGATGCTGAAACTGAAAGTGGTAATGATAAAAATGATGCTTCTAATAAAGAGGAAAATGAAGAGAAACCTGAAAAGCATACTAAGAATACAAAGTACACCAAGGAAGATTTCATTGCTACTAAACATGGTAGTGAGAGAGAACCTTTGGTGTAAAAACCAATGCCTTTTCCTGATAAGAAACATAAATTGAACGAGCAAGAACACTATAACAAGTTCTGTGCATGGATGAAACCTTTGTTTTTGTAAATTCCTTCGACTCATGCTATTAAATTGCATGCTTATTCAAAGTATATGAAAGATATTGTCTCTAATAAAAGAAAGATTCCTAATGAGGAAATATCCACTATGCTCGCTAATTATTCTTTTAATGGCAAGGTTCCAAAGAAGCTTGGCGATCCAGGTATACCCACTTTTTCATGCTCCATCAAAAATAATTATGTTAGAACTCCTTTATGTGACTTGGGAGTGGGAGTTACTGTTATTCATTTTTCTCTCTATAAGAGACTTGATCTAGAAAAGTTAATACCAACTGATATATCCTTGTAAATGGCTGCTAAGTCTACTACTATTCCGGTTGGTATATGTAAGGATGTTCATGTTCAAGTTGCTCATAATTGTATGATATTAACTGACTTTGTTGTGCTGGAAATGCCTGAAGATGATAATATGTCTATTATTCTTGGGAGACCTTTTCTTAACACTGCAGGGGTTGTTATTAATTGCAACCAAGGAAAATTAACTTTTAATGTTGATGACAAAGAGCACACAGTTTATTTTCCAAAGAATAGTGATAAGAAATATGGTCTAAATTAAATTATAAACATTGAGACCATCCAGATTGGGAAATTTCATTTGCCTATGCTAATGCCAAAGAAAGATAATGATATTGTCATGATTGGGACTATGTCTGATTGAGGTAACATAATCATATAGTGAAATGCAAAGTTTTGGTTCATATAAAATTGTTTCGGCAACAAGATTTGATCAACCTTGTTAGCAAAGTAATTTTGAATGAATGAAACTATGTTTTCACCTATGTACCATTGATTAATTTTATATTAGAATGTCTTAGAGTTGCTATAGGTTTGGTTTTGAATTTGTTTTTCATCATTCCATAATTGTTTTCCTGTGTCAGAATCATTGTTGAAATTCTAAAATTTTCCCAAAAATAAAGTTTCTCGAAAAATTTCAGAGAACATCTACAAATTTTTTACGCATGAAAATGGGCAGAGAGGCACGTGAGGCAATCCAGGGGGACCCACTAGCCTGGAGCTACTACTCACGCTGGGATTGATCTCCACTTAGGCTAAAAGACTAATTAAGCTTGGGGGGAGGTATACCGATATCTCACTCATCGATACATCATATTTCGTCGGAACTTTGTATATCCATGTTTCGCTTTCCTTTTGTTCTTGTTTAGTTTATTTATGTAATTTCTCTTTTATCTAATATTTGAAGTTGTTACTACTGTAATAACCTCTTTTTAGCTTATTTATTTCGTTTTTATACCAAGGATAGCCTCTAATAGGAAGGAGGTAAGAAAATTGGGGAAGTTGCTGTCCAAAAACAGATTATGTGCTATCACTGAAAACATTCGTACTCCCAGCCAGAACGTAATTTTGAGCTGAAAATGTTTGAGCATATGCCTCAGGTTGTTATCTAAATATCATTAGTTTTGCACTTTTCGATTTAAGCTACAGAACATTTTCGAAAAAATCGGTCTTTGCCTGTTGTTCTGTGTTGGCAGATTCCTGCCACTATTTGCATTTGCTTGTCTATGTTAGTTTTTCTTTCTTTTGTTGTTCTTGTTTTATTTCTACTTTACAAAACACAAAAATACCAAAAATATTTATGTTGTTTCTCTTTATTTTCTTCTTTAGTTTGTTTCACTTCCTCCTTATGGTTTCTATTCGAAAATTCAAAAAGATTTTGCTTTGTGTGTTGATTCAAAATCAAAAACTCAAAAATATTTGTTGTTCTTCTTTGATTTTGTAAAGTTTTCTGCAGGGTTCAATGGTCTTATGTGACTCCATTGGAGCTTGCTCATCATTTCATATTATTCAAGCCAGACAAGTAAAGAGCAATAATGACGATCATGACAATTCGAGATGTGGTGAGATGCTGGTATGAACTCTATTTGTTTTCGTTTTTGTACATATACTCATTTGTGTGGACATTGTTAGTTTGTTTGTGTAAGGTGTATGCTACTTAACGATGCTTAGTAGTGTATGCTCTCTCATGATTAGTTCCAATTTACTAATAGTAGGTAACATGTCATAAAGATGTTTGCTTGCATTGCTTTATTCATATAACAGTATGACATTGTGGTATCCTCCTCTGAAAGTTTCATTGAATCGAATTGGCACATGCTCACGCATGCATAAGACTAAACAAAATTCATTTAAGCCTTGATGATTTATCTTGCCTCGGAGTTCTTGTATTACTTTTATGCTTCCGTTAATTTTGTCTGTCGCAAGCATGATTATGACAGCTACTGCTTTCTTGATTGTCGCTTCCCAGTCTATTGCTAGCCTTCGCTTGTACTGAATATGAGCTCTAATCGTGCATCCAACCACCAAAAATTAAAGTTCTAATTGTGTCCACCATACATACCTATATGTGGTATTTCACCGCCACTTCAAAGGGAATTGCTTGTGTGCTACCTTTAAACCTTTAAAATTCCCATATATTTTGTGTTTTGTTTTAACTCATGAGGAAGTATTGACTGCTTTATTGTCCTTTTATGACTTGATACCGTGACTAGCTTGCATAATGTGTTGGTCCATAATATTGCAAAAATAGCAAGGCCACTAGGTGCTCATCCCAAATAAAATATAAAATGAATAAATAAACAAATAAACAAACACTGCTCCACATATTATGTACTGGAGAGATCCTAAATAATGGTGTGCATTGGAGAACTACATGGGAGCCGCTCTTGAGGTCACTATATGAAAGGATGATAAATCACTTAATGCCAGTCGTTGACATAGACATGCATACCTCCCAAAAAAAATATTTTCAACACTCATATTGCATTCAAAATGAAAAGATCTAGCACATGAGTAATCTTGCTCCCCTCTGCGTAGGGCCAATCTTTTAGTTTTTATGTTGAGTCACCATCCTTTCTTTGAGCACCTTCTCGAAAGCATAGCTGTCATTCTTAGTGTAATATGCTTGTCCCGGAATAAAATTAATTGTGGTACAACTGTGATGCTTAAATCTTTCGATTTTACTTCTAGTCTTCTCTTGAACTTCAGAGGTGGCTTGGCATTTATGTTTTTCTCCACAAATAAGGGCAAGCGAGATACCACTTTATCATATCATGTTATGAACATTGAAATCCTACAGATACTTATGTTTCATGTTGCTTATTATTGTGTTGGTATCTTTTCATAGCTTGCATAACTATTCAGTAGCCTTAGTTACATACTTCTTATTACGAATTGCCTATGTATTTGATCATGTAATGAGAATATATACATCATATGAAGCAAATAGGTTCGTGAAAGTTTCTTTTATCGAACTCAGTTGTCGCTGAATTGCTTGAGGACAAGCAATAAGCTAACCTTGGGGGAGTTGATACGTCCAAAACGTATCTACTTTCCCGAACACTTTTGCTCTTGTTTGCCCTCTAATTTGTGTGTTTTGCATACAACTAACATGGACTAACGTTGTTTTCAGCAGAATTGCTCTGGTGTCTCGTTTTTGTGCAGAAATCCAACTTTCAGGAAAATTCCCGGAAAATATCGCAAAGTCCATATTTCACCCGAATACTCACGGAGCCAGAAGACGAGACGGAGTGGGGCCACGAGGGACTCACACCTGCCCTAGGCGCGGGCCAGCCTGGCCGCGCCTAGGGGTGGTCCGGCTGCCTCGGCCACCCCCTCGACCTCTCCTCCCGACTATATTAAGCCTCTGACCCTAAAAATAGAGGGGGGTTCAACGTTTTTCCAGGAAGAGTTTCGCTGCTCCGCCACCACCAGAAACCCCAATCCGGGAAGCAGAAACTCCGTTCTGGCACCCTGCAGGGACGAGGAATCGGAGGAGATCATCGACATCGCCATCACCGACGCCTCTCCATCAACCATCTATGATTCCCCCATCCATGTGTGAGTAATTCCCTATTGTAGGCTATAGGGGATAGTAGGGATTGGATGAGATTGTTCATGTAATAGCTATAAGATTGTTATGGGCATAGTGCCTAGTATCCGTTGTTAGTATTTTTGACATTGTTGCAACTTGTTATGCTTAATGCTTGTCACTTTGGGCCCGAGTGCCATGATCTCAGAACTGAACATGTTATTGATTCATGAGGATAACTATTGTTTTTTATCACATCTGCAAGTTGTATACAAATATCATTGCCCGGAACCCAAGGTCCCAAAGTGACAATAATTGGGATAACCGGAGGGGATGGCTTTGATGTGAGGATCACGTGTGTTCACTGAGTGTTAATGCTTTGCTCCGGTAGTCTATTAAAAGGAGTACCTTAATTACATGTAGTTTCCCTTAAGGCCCCGCTGCAACGGGCTGGTAGGACAAAAGATGTCGTGCAAATTTCTCATTGCGAGCACGCACGACTAAATAGGAACACACGCCTATGGTTATTTTATACTAGGATGTTTTTTAACATTATTACTTGCAATGCCCATGTCTTGCTTACTATATGAATTATCTTATCCATGCAGCGCCCGTTCATCCATCCATGTGCCTACATTATTTTAAACTTGTTGTCTACTGCAATCATCGTTACTGTTGTTTTTATTTCATTACTATTGTACTTCACTACCACTACTGCTATAGAACTGTTACTACTGATAAACTGTTGCGAGCAAGTCTATTTTCAAGTGCAGGTGAATTGACAACTCATCTGTTAAAGCTTCTTTGGTTCCCGTTGTGTCGAATCAATAAATTTGGGTTTACTTCTTTCGAATACTGTTGCGATCCCTTATACTTGTGGGTCATCAGCTGGGCGTGATTTTTAGCGTCGGCCCCCTCCTTACGGCTTTATGGGGATCTTTGGGGAGGTTGAGTGGAGATGCTTTTAGCTAAATCATATCGTCGGGTCATAATGCTCTCTCTAGTTAGGTTTTTAAGTAGAGAATTGCTAGTTCTTAGCTTCGTGCTCATTGAAGTTCTACACCATTTTATTTGCATTGTGATTGGTGCTAGTTATGAGTTGCAACTGATATTTGATGACATCATGTGACTCAGCATGAGGTTAGCAGTCGACTGAGAAATAATCACACCCTTTTAAAAAATATGTTCTGAATTGCATCTGGGAAACTCCTTGTATACGCTGTATACGCATTGATGTTATTTTGTTTTGTAAAAAAAACTTCATCATGCTTCGCATGCTGCTTTTATTTTTTCAGATACGACGTGCGAAGGGGTGGGTTAGCACCAGGTGTGCGCCGGATTTTAAATTCTTCCACCCCCTGTTTCCGCTGGGCATCAAGTCATCAACCAGCAGATAATTGGTTTCATCCCAGAATAAAGGACGCGTGGGAAGGCAGGCCGGTCAGCTGGATTAATTAACCAACATATATATGTATCGATCGGGGTGGCAAGAGTGTCTCGATCGATCGTCCATAGCATCATTCTCCGGGTCCTCATAGATTCCTCCATTGAGGTTAATTATTAATACTCCATATGAAATATAAATAATCTGTTGGTTGATCACGCTTTACTATACTACAGATACTCCGCGATCGCCTGCATGCTCCGGCAACATCTGTCCACATGCGTGGTATGCACACAGGTCTACCCAAGCATGAAAATAAAACACTATTTTTGTTTATACTAAATCAACGATAACTAATACTGAAAAGATGAGAGTAACTGACTAAGTAGGTGTTGGACTGCAAAGTCTAGCGTGATCCTGCAGTGGTCTGTGGTCATAATCCCGTAATTTGACTTTGATCGTGGTACGCGCTGACAAGGATCGATCACCCGTTAGTTTGTTTTTCCGTGACGCGACGATCTTCTAGAAGGAAGCGCCCGCAGCTGCGTGTCTTCTGTTTCCTGTCATGTGGGAGTGGTGTCATTCGCTGGCTGTTGGAATCTCTTTTTGTTTGTTGTTCCCAACGCCCACGCACGTAGCGTTCGAGCTTGGAGCTCAATCATTCGTTGCTGGATGTCACGTATACTAAATAGAATCTTTGAGATCTTTTCTTCACAAATTAAGGCACCGACGTGTAAACCAATGAACTGAAAATATTCGTCTGTTGATACTACTACACTATTACATAAAAACCACGAAACTAGGGTTGGATATACAAATTAAACGATGTAAGCCACCCTTAATATTTATTTATGTCAGCATGATGACTTACAATAATATTCCCTCCGGCAAGAAATATTTGACTTAAATTTGTCGAGATTCAAATATGTCTAGACGAGTTTACTTGTGTAAGTGTAACTGAGTCATTATTATGAAAAGTATTTATCTATGCTAGTTCAGTTGGACGATGACAGTGATAGATGCACTTAGAGTTATAAGTTTAAGAATAATATAGGACTTTGTATGCTAGTAATTTCTATTATGAAAAGATCTATATTAATTTCTATTATGAACGATCAGCTATAGTTTTTGGCACGAATATTAAAGAACGTGCTTGGAGGCAAAGCTAGAGCAGATTTGGGCAAGATTATTCTTAACTAATCGACGTGAGAAAATAGAGGAGTTTACATTAGATAAGTAAACATAAATAATCCAAAAAAAAAATCTCCATTCAAGTGATACAACGTAATATATCATATATTTTAGAATTTTTCTCAAAAAACTATATGGCTTATATAAAGAAACAGAGGGAGTAGTTTAGTTTGCTGATGGCAATGGCAGCTTCTGATTGTTTACAATATCATTAAACTAGCTATGGACAACAATGCCTTTGCCCTCCACCATGCACGCAATAAGATACATTCAGTTGGTTTTCATCCGCCTGCTATGCCATCCACAATGCGAGGTAAACTAGTGAAACTTGTATGTTGTAATAACATATACATGTATGTATGTCAAATAATATAACTTGTGAGATTACTTTCAGCTCTGTATTACCAATCTGTGGATGGCCTTCGCTGTAGGTTTAACAATATTGTCGACATGAAGATTAAGAAGGAGAAATGTGAGACACATAATCAAAAGATATAAGCCTCAGTTCCCTTACTACAACGCACCATGAATAAGACCACCATTGGCAAAAGAAGGATGGTAGCTTCAGTTACTTTGAATTCCAATCATGTTGTGTTCACAATATTATTGTTCGTACTTACTCCAACCAATAATTATTTCTTTATTCCTATGTGGTATTTTTCATTTTTCGTTTGCCCGCATGTTTCTCATGGCTCACATTCGTGAAGGCTAAGACACGATTGTAGTCACATGTCCCTTGTGCAATCAGACCATTGAAGAAGTTCGTGCGAATCATGGAAATGACTGCACTGGCGTTGATCAGCAGAATCTGGAGGAATGAGATGCTTGTGCGTTCAAGTTCAAGCAAATGAGGGATATTTGGTCGTGAAAGTGCACAAAGTCTGAGTGAGTCAATGTGAATGTAGTTGGTTTCTTCGATATTTGGCAGATGTATGTGAACTTGAGACTAGGGTGGTACGGTGAAGTACTTCACGTGTAAACTATGTGTATTATTGTGTGATTTGACCTTCGGTGTGTAATGAATTGTAGTATGTTATGGTGTGCTACAAGATTATGTGCATTCTAATATTTAAACCATAAGTGTACGTGTATACTGTACGGATATGAGGTTCGGTGTATTATAAGGTTATGTACTTATGTGTTGACAGATGCCATATTGGTCATATGTAGTTGCCGTCGTACCACATAATGGCACGACATATAATTGGTGCCGCAAGTCCTTGTAACATGGTGTTAGACCCGTTTACTATGTACGGTGCTTGGCGAACCCGAAGTGTCGCGGGAAAAAGTGCCGGCTCTGCTGTTTTCCTGATGTAGTTATACCATGCGAATTTTCTTGGCTTGCTAGCGCGAGCGTGGAGATTACGGAGGCAGTGGTGTGCTTAGTGCATGTGACTGCGATGATGAAGGAGGTAGTGGTGTGCTTAGTGCATGTGACTGCAATGGTGAAGGAGGCAGTGGTGTGCTTGGAGAGGATGGTAGGACTCGGGAGAGGGCAGGGTGCACCCGAACGACGTGGCATGCTTGGAGATGATGGCCGGAGAGGAAGGTCTGCCTGAACGGCGTGACGTTGCTTGGAGAATTGTGTGTGTGCGCACACGCCGACAAGGTTGCATTTGGTAGCTAGGTACATCCGTTGAGAGGTACCGTGAGCAACGTTCAGCAGTGCCGCTATGCCCTATCGTGGCCACTTGTGCCCACCGGCATGGCTCTCCAGCGAGCCTGAGCATGCTCGTGCATGTCACTCCGCCCTCCGCCTGAGGAAAGGGAAAGCAATAGGATGACGTTGGTCCACTGGGATGCATGGGGAACAGGGGGCACTAGCCGCCTCCTAGGTCACTGCGAAGATCCTTCCCATCACTGGTAGAAAAATAGCCTTTAGTCGCGGTTCGCAACTGCCATTAGTCGCGGTTGCGCAACCGCGACTAATTAAGCGCGACTAAAGCCCCCCCCCCCTTTAGTCGCGGTTGCTTACGAACCGCGACTAAAGGCCCGTCCACGTGGGCGGCTAGCGTGCGCCTGTGCGAAGGACCTTTAGTCGCGGTTGGTGTTCCCAACCGGGACTAAAGGCTATTTCGTTAAATTTTTTTAATTCATTTGGGTTTCTAATTTTTTTTCACTCCGTTTTTTTTCTATTTTTTCTTCAGAATTTCTATTATTTCGGTTATTTGCATAGCTTAGTCTCTATCTCTACCTACACTATGCTCTCTAGTCAAATTACTTACTCGTGGTCAAACTTCCCGCTCGGTCACCCATCCTCCCACTACTCCACCTCTAGCACGCTTAACTTCCGAGTTCCTTTCCCATCCCTCTTCCAAATGCTTCGCGCGCATGTTGTTGATAGTAGTATCATATCAATCCTATTAACATGTTGGTCGATGTCACATTTTTTATTGTTTGAATTTCAAATAATTTTTTTCATAAACAAAAATAATGATGTAATAATAATCGTGAATAAATAAATAAATATTAATTTTTAAATTTTTATTATTTTTAACTTTTTAATTTTTTAAAGATTTTTTTTGCCAAAACCTAAAAATTTGAAAATCTAAAATTTGGGTAAAAGTAATAGTAATCTTTATGTTGGATATTAATTTTATTTAGATGCAAATATTAATTTTATTTTTTAAAAAATTTAAAAAATATAAAATCCATAATTTATAGCAAAAACTAAAATCTTCCTGCTTTCGTATTTTCATTTGGAATTTTGAGAATCTAAAAATTGGCTAACCGGGTAAACCCTTGGGGACACCAACCGCGACTAAAGGGGTACCCTTTAGTCACGGTTGGTGTCCCCAACCGCGACTAAAGGTTTTTCCACCGGCTGCATCCTTCCATAGCCCTTTAGTCCCGGTTGGTGTTACCAACCGCGACTAAAGGGGTACCCTTTCGTCGCGCATGGAGCATTAGTCACGGGTCGCCTCCCGAACCGCGACTAAAGCCCCCTTTAGTCGCGGTTCAAATATTTCCGGGACTAATGGGAGTGAACGGAAGCCTCTTTTTCTACTAGTGCATTCACCTCCCACAAGTAGGGACAAAAGGAAGATAGAAGGGCTGCTAGGTAGGCCTGCAAGCATCTACAAAATATTATTAGTCAAGGGTTTTTTCGCAAAAAAAAAGCATCACTGAAGAGTAGTCAACGTAGTGCCACGTCAGCAAATACGAAGCTCTATCATGAGGAGTGAACCTAGATGGAACACGAAATCATATTCGAGTATCCTAAGTAGTGTATCCCTAAGTCAAGGGAGACTGGAATGGCAATTGGTGATCAGATCGGAGAATATTTGGAGATGGATGGAGTGGAGGATGGAATGGCTATCGGCAAGTGTCTGCGGGTGAAGGTGCGGTTGAATTTGGAGAGACCCCTGATGAGAGGAACCACTGTAGTAGTTGATGCACAGGGTAAAACAAAATGGTGTCCGCTGGAGTATGATTTTTTGCCTGAATTTTGCTTTATCTGTGGGAAAATTGGACACATTGACAAGAGTTGCTCTGTTAAGTTGAAGAGAGGGGAGGAACCACAGTATGGGAAATGGCTTAAATGGGTGCCGCAGAAGAAGGGGAACCAATATGTAAACCAACGGAACTGGTATGATCGGAATGGAGGAAAGAACCTTAGTCTCGAGTAACTTTGTAAGGGGGTCAGGGAGCGATAGCCCGTCGTGGCGCAAGGATGTTGGGACAATTCTAGCTAATGCAAGCATAATAGATGGAAGTGTGAAGGATGGTACCAATCCTTCAATAACTACAGAGAGGAAGGAAGTAAATGAGGAGGGTCTTAACAATGTTTTGGGCGAGGAAAAACAGTCGCTGATCGGGGAAGGAAAGGATGGAGGTAATAATAGGGTGACCTTGGAGGAGGGGAAGGAAGGTATGGTACAGGAGAGTAGTCCTGCAATGATACTGGACGTAGGGGTTGCAGTGTTGGAAGAAGTAGGAAAAAATAAAGAGGTGCAGGAGACGAGAAAATAAGGACCAAGAGGACAGTGTGTGTGGAGGTGGTAAGGTAGAAAATGAGAAGTCGGGTAGGAAGAAGTTTAAGAAGGTTGTGCGAAATGTGGAGAACACAACATCAGGTGTGGGGGGGAGTTTTGACAAGAAGAGGGGCGCCGAGGAGATGGACGTCGATGTGCGGACGGATCCGAAGAGGAGTAAAGGAACTCCGGTAGCATATAGCAAGAATGAGAGTCGGACTATCAATGTGAAAGCGGGGCTGTCGAACAGCCTCGCGTGCATCAATGAAGATTGTAGGTTGGAATGGTCGGGGGTTGGGGAACGGCCCGGCCATTCGAGGTCTTCTCGGATCTCCGGAAGAGGGAGGACCCCGATGTACTTTTTGTGTCGGAAACGAAATTGAAGGGAGAGAAGTTGGATTGGTTGAGGTGGAAATTGGGTATGCCCAATATGCTAGTCAAAGACTCGTGAAGGTCAAAGTGGAGGGCTAGTTCTATTCCGGAAGAATGAGGTCAATTTGAGACAAGTGGGTTTTCAGTCTAGATATCACATTGACACCGAGATCATGGAGAAGGACGGTTTTGTTTGGAGATTTACAGGAATATATGGTGAGCCGAAGACCGAAGAAAGGGATAAGACATGGCAATTGATGCGTACTTTGAAGCACCAAAATGATAAACCTTGGTTGTGTGTAGGGGACTTTAATGAAATTTTATATGCATGGGAGAAGGAAGGTGGTGCACCAAAACCGCAGAGGCAAATGGACAAATTTAAGGAGGCACTAGAGTGTTGCGCTTTGGATGATCTCGGATTTGTTGGTGATCCATTCACCTGGAGAAACAATAGTCATTCAGCTGAGAATTATGTGAAGGAAAGATTGGATAGGGCGGTGGCAACGCAAGGTTGGAAGGATAGATTTCCTACTTATAAGGTGGTGAATGGTGACCCACGTCACTCGGATCACCGGCCGGTTATAGTGGACACGCATGGGGGTCTGACTAAACGGTTTAACTCGACCCGAAATTCAATGCCGAAGTTTGAAGCGAGGTGGTTGGAGGAACCAGAATGTAGGAGTATTGTAGAGAATACATGGGGTATGGAAGTGGGAGTGAATAACAAAGGGGTAACAGCGGCTGTGAGAGGAGTTCTTGGCAACCTGGTTGATTGGAGTAAGAATGTTCGGGGGAGTTGGAGAAAAGAATAAAAAGAGTTAAGAGAGAATTAGAAGAGTGGAGGAGGAAAGATATAGGGAGGGTGCAAGTACATAAAGAGCAGGTGCTTCGGTTTAAGCTAAGTCGGTTAGAAGAGCAAAGAGAAACATATTGGAAACAACGTGCACATGTAAGCTGGATGAAGGAGGGTGATAGGAACACAAAGTTCTTTCACACATATGCTTCAGAGAGGAAGAGGAGAAATCATATAAAAAAATTAAGGAAGGAGGATGGTGGTGTGGTGGAGGAGGAGGAGGCCATGAAAGAGGTGGTTACTAACTATTTTACAAATCTGTTTACATCTTCTACAGGTACGCGGATGGAGGAGCTTATGGATCGTATTGATCCACGAGTCACCCAGCCAATGAACGAATTGCTTTGCAAGGAGTTCATCGGGGAGGAGGTGGTTGAAGCATTGGAGAGTATAGGTGATCTCAAAGCACCAGGACCAGATGGTATGCACTCAATTTTTTACAAGAAGTTTTGGGATGTGGTGGGAGAGAGGGTAACTGATGAGGTGTTATGTGTGCTGAATGGTGGTCCTATGCCTCCGGACTGGAATGATACATGCATTGTGCTGATTCCAAAGACAAAAGAGCCGGATAATATGAAAGATTTGCGTCCAATAAGTTTATGCAATGTGGTGTACAAGCTAGTTTCGAAAATTCTTGCAAATAGGTTGAAGCAGATTTTGCATGAGATCATCTCTCCTAATCAAAGTGCTTTCGTGCCGGGGCGGCTAATCACGGATAATATTTTACTGGCTTATGAATGTACACACTTTATGAAGACAAAAAGAAGGGGGAGGGAGGGGTATGCAGCGGTTAAATTGGACATGAGTAAGGCTTATGATCGTGTGGAGTGGAAATTTTTGGAGAGAATTATGAGGAAGTTGGGGTTTGCGGATAGATGGGTGGATCTAATCATGCAATGCATTACCTCGGTCAGCTATCAAGTGAAAGTGAATGGTGTTTTAACCGATACGTTTAAACCACAAAGAGGGTTGCGACAGGGGGACCCGTTATCACCATACTTGTTCCTTATTTGTGCAGAAGGGTTCTCATCCTTGCTGAACAGGGCGGAAGTGGAGGGAGAATTGGAAGGAGTAAGAATATGTGATGGAGCTCCGAGTTTTAATCATCTTTTGTTTGCGGACGATTCACTAGTACTTATCAAAGCTACGCAAGAAAGTGCTACGTCACCTGCAGAATATGCTACAACTTTATGAAGATTGCTCGGGGCAAACGGTAAATTTTGATAAGTCGTCGGTGATGTTTAGTGAAAACACAAGAGATGGAGACAAGGAAAATGTCCTTCGGGTACTGAATATACGCGCCGAGGCAAGGACGGAGAAGTACCTCGGCCTACCGGTTTATGTAGGTAGGTCGAGATCAAAAACTTTTGAATATATTAAAGATAGAATTTGGAAGAAAATTCAAGGGTGGAAAGAGCGAATGCTATCTAAGGCAGGGAAGGATATTCTCATTAAGGCGATTGCACAAGCCATTCCAACCTTTGCCATGTCATGTTTCGATTTGACACAAACTCTTTGTGAGCAGATAAGCACCATGATATGCAGGTTTTGGTGGGCACAACAAGAAAATGAAAATAAGGTCCATTGGCTAAGCTGGGAGATTTTATCCAAGCCCAAGAAAGAGGGAGGCCTTGGCTTTAGGGACCTCTATGGATTTAATATAGCTATGCTGGCAAGGCAAGCTTGGAGGATGCTTATTGATTCAGAGTCTCTTTGTGCCAGAGTGCTTAAAGCAAGGTACTTCCCAAATAACTCTATTTTAGAGGCTACAGCTACTACTGGTATCTCTTACGCTTGGAGGAGCATTCTGAAGGGGATACAACTGTTGAAAGAAGGTTTGGTATGGAGGATTGGTGATGGAAGTAGTATTAATATGTGGGCAGATCCGTGGATACCAAGGGAAGGGAGAAGGCAGCCAATCACCCCAAGAGGCCAGAGAATCCTTACAAAAGTAAGTGAACTAATTGATCCAATGACAGGTCAATGGGATGAAATGCTAGTCAGAGATACATTTTGGGAAATGGATGCCAAGTTGATTCTGGAAATACCCATTCGTGATGAATTTGAGGACTACCCAGCTTGGTACTTTGACAATAAAGGTGTGTTTTCAGTAAAGTCAGCCTACCAAGTTTTTATTCGAATTCGAGATAGTGAGCGGCAGGACTCGTCGGGTACACAGGAGGAAGCCAGCTTCTGGAAAGGAATATGGAATTTGCCATGTGTGCCGAAGGTTAAACAATTTATGTGGAGGTTTGCCCACAACAGTTTACCTCTGTTGATGAACATTAAACGCAAGGGAATGGAATGTGAAACCCTGTGTGTATGCTGCAGAAAATTAAATGAAGATGGTGCACACTTGTTTCTCAAATGTAAGAAAGTGAGAGAGATATGGGTGAGTTTGGGTCTGGAGACTTTGTGTGATCGTATGAGTACATATCAGAGTGCAGCAGCGGTGGTGCAGGAGATCTTGAAGCTTGATGATAATGAGAAGGCAACTGTCTGCTGTTTGCTTTGGCGTTGGTGGCTACGTCGCAACAAACTGAATAAAGAAGGGAAGGCAATCTCGTTGGCTGAGCTGTCTGGGCAGATCAAATACTGGGCTGTTGAATCCATGCTTTACAGTAGGGGAGACAAGAAAGAGAATACAGTGCCTCAACTGCAATGCTGGAGCAAACCAGTAGGCGATGTGCTGAAAATTAATTGTGATGGATCGTTCAAGGAAGCAAGGCGATCCGGCGGATGGGGTTTTGTTGTGAGGGACAGTGTTGGAACAGTCAGGGGAGCGGGAGCGGGAGCAATCAAATATGCAGCCAGTGCAATACAGACGGAGGCTATAGCTTGTGCGGAGGCAGCGTCGGCAGCTACTGAGTGGGGGATGGGACACGTACTGTTCGAGACAGACTCTTCAAATCTTGTAAGAGCCCTGCAGACTTCGGAGTATGACTTGGCGCCTGAAGGAGTCATCTTCAGAGATATACGCTCATTTCTCCAGCTTAATTTTATTTCGTTTAAGATTTGCTTTGTTCCTAGAGTTTGTAATAAAGTCGCGCATGAGCTTGCGACAGTGGGTGCAAACCAAACTGAAAATCGGCTGCTATGGCCTGATGAAATACCAAACTTTGTAAGTGTGATGGTGGCCAGCCAGTTGGCTGAGCCAAGTTAATGGAATCGGTGTGTTCCAGTTCAAAAAAAAAAAAAAAAAAAAAAGTCCAGTAACCGTGTTGAAAATAGCCGACAAGTTCAATGACCATCGACGGATACTACTCAGCATGGAATAAGAGGCCTAGGTTTGTGGCTCCACATGGCTCCGATACGTCGCTCAAAGCAGCGTGTCGCACACTCACGTCCCCTCCCCCGCGTGAGCTCTATTTGGTCGGGGAGAAACAAGTATTCCATCTTTTTGCTTTTTTCCCTTTTTTTCCTTTCTTCGATGTTATATTTCTTTTGCTTTTCTATTTCTTCTTAAAAAACTAAAAACCTGAATTTAAAAAACTAAGCATTTTTTAAAACTGTAAATTTTCATAATTGGACAATTTTTTTAGAAATTTAACTTTTTTTTACGAGCATTTTTCAAAAACTGACAAAAAACAAAGGGAAAACCATTAAATATTCTAAATCTGAACAAATTTTGAATCTAATATTTGAAGTAATATTTTTAAGATCTAAACTTTACGAAAAAATAAACATTTTTAAAGTCTAACATTTTAAATTTTTTGTTTTGGAAATAAACATTTTGTGAAACAAACATTTTTCAAAATTCAAGAAATCCAAATAGTCAACAATAAATCCTAAAAGAAACCCAAAAAAACAAAAAATCGACAAAGCTAGGTGAAAAATATGTAACCGCAATCTATAGGTTAGCCCATACCATGCGCGGGTGGGGTATGTCGTGCATACTCTGTTCTCCTCTCAATGCGGAGAATATTTGTGGCACCGTAAAAGGTGGCAAGTTTTGGACCGGCCCGTTAGTCCTCTGTTTTGGTCTTCTTATTTCTATTTTGATTTTCTCTTTTGGTTTTTCTCATATTTTTCTTTGGTTTTTGGATTCCCTTCTGGGTTTTTCCAAGCGGCTTTATATAAACTTTTTAAAACATGACTTTTAAAATTTGATTTTTTAGAAATAGGATTTTTTGAATTTGAACATTTTTCAGATTCAAACATTCTTTTCTTATTTACATGTTTAATCCAAACTTTTAAAATTTTGAAATCTTTTAGATAAAAACAATTTTGTGATTTCAACATTTTCTAAATCAAATCATTTTTAAATCCAAAATTTTAATTTTTTATATATTTGAACATTTTTTGAATTTAAACATTGTAAAATCTAAACTGAAAAGAAAAAAAACGAAAAGAGAAACAATACCTTTTATTGAGCCACATTTGAAGCAGCCCCGGGAGGAAGAGCTTCAAGCGGGGGCGACTATCGCTCCCGCCCGGCGAACGACGCTTCATGCAAACACTAGCTTGTCTTTTTTTTTTTTTGAGGAACTCCACCGCTATTTATTGATTAATTGTCACAAAGCAAGGGATACAAAGACCTTCAGGAGTTGTAAGAACCACACCCTTCTACCATTCTCACGATCTACACAACTCCGACCTAGTCGATGAGCTTCTCCGTTGGAGACTCGGTTTTCATGCCTAAATGAAGCCGCTCTGAATAGAGACGCTGTCTCTTTTATCTCTTGGATGATCATGCCATATTCATCAAAATAGGGTCGCTGAATATTGTTGGCAACCTCCAAGCAATCAGTTGCAATGCATACAGTTTGAACATTCAAATCTTGTGCCAAAGCTAATACCTCCCGGCAGGCTAAAGCTTCGAGTGCTGCAGCACTCCCAATATCGCTGATAGTCAGAGCAGAGGCACCCATAAACTCGCCAATTCTGCTTCTGCACACAGCTGCCACTACTCCGCCACCTCCCGTCTTGAACGTCGCAGCGTCCACATTGATCTTAATATATCCCTCTGGAGGTGGTAACCACTTCGGACACACTTCCCTCGCCACTCCCGACCGAACGGCCTACACCGGCGCCGGAGGGGTAGTCAGATCCTCGATAAAACGCCTCACAAAAGAGTATGCGGAGAGGGGACTTTGTTGTTCACCGTCATGAATCAACCGACAGCGTGCATACCATATGGCCCAAAGGGTCACTGCCATCTCCACGAAAGCCTCACGACTCAACATCTTCATCGTAGTAAAGAGCCAATTCTTTGTTGAAGGCTCCAGCGTCATAGACATATGCTGCGTCGTATCCTCACTCATTAGAGCCCACACGCACTGCAACATATTGCACTCCAAGAGAGAATGCCGCCAAGAATCTGTAGCTCCACATATAGAGCAATTGCTTGTGTCTGCCATATTCCGATGATGCCTCACATCACCTGTCGACAGAGATTGACGAGCTAGCCTCACTCATTAGAGCCCACACGCACTGCGACACTAGCTTGTCTACGGGTACCCCCTCCGATAGCTGACCATTTGAAGTGGGCCGGCCCAGTAAGGTTCGATGTATAGGTTTACTTCTGCTTTTGTGAAGGTTGTGGCCCGGTTTCTCCCGTGGTTCTTCCGGTTCTGTGGGTCGATTTGTTTCTTCGATTTTACTGTTTCGGCGTGCCGGTTTTTTCTGGTTATACCAGTGGGTTTTATGAACTCTTTTTTTTACAAATTTTGAACATTTTTCAAATTTGAACATTTTTTTATTTTATTTTTCAAATCTGAACATTTGTAAAATCTGTTTTTTTAAATGAACATTTTTCAAATCTGAACATTTTTTAAAATCTGAACTTCTTAAAATGCTCATGTTTCAAATCTGAACATTTTTCAAATTTAACATTTTTTATTTTTCAAGTATAAACTTTTTGAAAAATTTGAACTTTTTTCCAAATATAAACTTTTTTGAAAAATTGAAACTTTTAAAAAATCTGAACAGTTTTTAAATTTCGAGTTTTGTCTCCAAATCTGGATAAATTTTAGATACTTGAATTAAAAAAAAAAACAAAAGAACATACTAGACGAGCGGAGACCTAGCAAAAAAGAAGGAAAGGATGCGGTCAAATTGGGCCGGTCCAAAGGGGGGGCCGATTTCGTGAGCCTGTGTGTACCAGTCCAAAAAAAAAAACGTGAGCCTGTCGCTCGAGTGTGTTTGAGCCGGCTCCAGTTTGACTGTTTGAAGTAGGGACAACCATTCAAACAAAAAACAATCAAATCTGAAAAAAAATTCAACATGAGAAACATTCATGTAAGAAAAATTATTCAAAACCAAATAATATTTAAAATTTTAAAATGTTCAAAATTCGAATATGTTCAAATCCGCAAATTTTCAAAAACTAAAAAGTTTTCTCCCCAGAATAATAACTGTCCAAACACAGACACCTACCACTCGAAGAGACATAGATGATCCAGAAGCAACTTCCTTTAATCAACATCTTCAGCTCGAGAAGCTTTCAGTCAGCGCAGCTGAACCTCACTCGCCGACAAGAAGGTCTCAGCGCCACAAGAAATAAAAATATTCCCATCCCAGTTGCAGACCAAAGTCCTGCAGAATATGGCAATGGCACTGCCTTAAATCCGATGGATCATCCCAGAAAGCGGAAAACCAACTCGCAAGATCAGAAGGTTGATAAGTCATGGTCATCTGTCAACAACTCGAGTGGTACCTGCACCAAAATGTAACACCAAATTTAATGTAGGAGAACCTAATAGTGCACGTGCAGCAAGTGGCGAGCCGGTGCATGAGTACCCCTGCATCAGCACAGGGAAGTAGGGAATTACGATGATCACGCTTTAGTGCCACCATTGTCAATGTACTATAAATCTTCAATCACTAGAGTATTACAGACTGGCAGTGGGAATTCACAGCATCGCAAATCTAGTTTAGCTTTATAATGAGCCTGGCAATTCAGTTTCTGATATTAAAAGAAAGCTGTGGATATGAAAGGAGTAAGCCCACCCTTCCTTTCCCTTTCATGAGTTGCCTCTTGTATCAGCTACTATGCAAGATACTAGAAACTACATGATCTAAATGCTGCAATAAATAAGTATGATATGTTTCAAGATCCTATGATATCAGTAACACAGGGAAGTGTACATCCCTCGTGATGGTTACCACTTGCATCATCAAGGTCTCAGCAAAACCAGTAAAGGTATAAAGTGATGATAGCCCAACCTGAGAGCTGCAAGCTCATGAATCCAAGCTCAAAAATGTCTTCCATGGAAGAGCCTCTGCTTCCACTAGTCCACCGCGATCAAAAGCACTCTACGAAGAAAGACGGAAGCAAATCTTGTGATGACCCAAACAGGTGTGAAACTTCCCTTCATCCAGAGAGTAACGTCAAAGGTAACTCCAGTGCCACCAATCATCCTCCAGCCACTAGAGAAAACACCAACATAGTGTTCGCACGGACTTTACAGCGGGTGTGTTCTTCACCTTCTATGTTCACATCAATCAAAGAAGCTCCATGTGCACATGAGCTCGATGAGCAAAGCCGTGCTGCACAATACGCACCATCAGTTACAAGGCAGGCTATTGTTAGTGTCATCCTATACATCTCAATAGGAGTCATTGTGTACATGACAAATGTTGAAGGCTTCAAGGGAAAATCCACGTTTAAGTTAGTGGATGGTCTTTACTTCACCATCATAAGCTTGTGCACCATTGGGTATGGTGACATAGTCCCTTGTACAACCTTCACAAAGGTGTTCACATGCTTGTTTCTACTAATAGGTGTTCGCTTTGTTGACATTATGTTGAACGGGCTGTTGACGAATGTGCTTGACAAGCAGAGAACAGTCCTACTTAGCACAATGGATGATAATAAGCTTAACAAGGTCTTTGACACCTACATGATTGATGCTGAAAATAAAAGGTCAAGAGGGAAGATGAAAGTAATACTTGCACTAGGCGTTGTTGCAGGATCTATCTCAGTTTGTACAATCATAGTACATGAGGTGGAAGGCCTAAATTGGATTGACAGCTTCTATTTATCAGTCATTTCTGTGACAACGGTTGGATATGGGGATTATGGCTTCTCAACAACAGCCGGAAGGCTATCTGCGACCGTTTGTTTGTTGGTGAGCACTTTGGCAGTTGGCAAAGCATTCTTGTTCCTAACAGATCTAAGGATGGAGAGAAGGAACCGAAAAACTACTAAATGGATCCTCCAGAAGAAAATGGACAATGAACCTCTTGCTGCAGACCTTGATCAGGATGCATCTGTAAGGTATTGTAAACCTGTACTTAAGATGCTCTTATAGTTTACTGCTTGTCTTGAATTTAATGATTACCTCATCCTCTTTCCTTACAAGGAAGTCAATTTTATCTGATGATTTGTCCTCCTTAATTTGTTGCACAACAAAGAGCTAACAATTTGTCATTCCTTTTACCAAATGCGGAAGGAAACAGTAAATACAGCAAAAACATGGTGAATCTATTATTTTAGAAGACATTTATGTATAGAAAATCTACAAAGGTATGCTGCATATGTATGTCACTACTACCATAATGGGCACACGAGATATCATCCTGACTCCAGAGAATGCATTAATGTTGCGCAACGAAATTCAAGAGTTCCAATGACTTCACTGTTAGAACCTTTTATGTGTAAAGAAAATAGGACAAGGGTGACCTTTTCTCCTTAAAATATGTCAGAAATCGAGAAAGGGAGTTAATACTCTTTGGTTGTTGTACACGGGGCAAGACCAGATACTTGTGATATGCATTAAGGCCTCACAATCTCACATGGCAATTACTTCTCATCAGTTCATCACAATTTCTACTTTTTTCTATTAGATTAATTCAAAAGTATGTCACTATGTTTCATTTCATTACAGAGCAACTGTGCCTTCTATATTAAATTAAGCTATTTAGTCATTAATGTGTGATCCATTTCTCCCTCTGAACAGTAAATCAGACTTTCTGATCTACAAGCTGAAAGAGATGGGGAAGATCGATGAGAAAGACATGACAGTGATCTCGGACCAGTTTGATCAGCTAGGCCTTGCCAAATGTGGAAATGTTGCTCTTGCCGACATAATTGTAAATTTATGATGATTTATTATGTAAAGTAGAGAAATGTCCCATACCAAAAACATAGATACCGTCTGATACTTTGTTAACTAACTATCAAAACCAGCACAAGTATTTGTAACCTATTTAATAGCATTTCATATTACAACTTTACAAGTATACTCAGAAAACTGTCTATTACAGTTGATCTTGGAGTCATAGTGTAGTACATTGTGGTATACAATTGAACTTGAAGTTGTCTATTCTTGAAATGTGGTTGAACTAAAAGTCCAAAAGCTGGCTGGATGAACGCAGTAGCAACCACAGCTTCAAGGTTTCTTACATATTCCTCATCCGGATTGTATAGATAGGTAATTAAGGATACAAGAAAGACCTGACAAATATATTTGTGCAGTGTAACTGAAGCAATTAAGCAACTTACCATTGAAAGGGACATGGCTAGATACTATGAACTCAATCTTTTCTGGTTTATCATCATCTCAAGCCATCAGATCCAGTCTCACTTACTGTATTATCCAAAATCTTCGCAATCCTGCAAATTTTAAATACTGTAATGAAGCTCAAGCCTATTTGGCGTGGCGCGCAAAAACTGCCAAAAACAAAACAGAAATTAATGCATTCTGAACTTATCATGCTCCCCGTTCAAGACTCACCTTTCTCTAGTTTCAGTTATAAGCTTCAACACAGTTGACAATTTGTGCCATTTGCCATTTATCGACTGCTGAATGTCCACATCTGTTGCTAATTGGGAATTGACGTACTGCTCTATTTCACATTCTAATGAATTCAGCTGTGAATCAATATGCTGGACAAAATCATCATATGTAGCACGATCCTTTGTGCTGCTTGTTGGGTCCCGATCCTCGGAAAATGTGAAGCTATCAGCCATCTTAGGTTCATTTTTGTCAGATTCGGCAGCCAAGTTTGAATATACCACAAAAGACCCCTTTTCAACTGATTTGGGAAGAGATTCAGTCCCATCTACCCCAGCACCAACTTCACCAGAGAAAACTCTTATCTCGTCATTGGAGTCTTCACCATTAGGCATCCCTGGATGCAATGTGTGTTCAATTAACAAATTTTGCTTCACCGAAATAGCCTGGATAAAATAAAGTTTGAGATAATGGATGATTTTTTTTAAAAGGCTAATGAGTGGGTGTGGTATACTCATAACGTGATAAAGCTTGTAAAGTCACACTTGATGCAATCAGTAGAATGGCCACAACAGTACGAAATTGTCTTAAGTATGACTAGAAAGGCATCATGAGGTTTTGGCGCAAGTTAGAGAAGATATCAAGATATATCAATTTTAGAAACTAAAATATCATATATGGCACGATGATAAAAGAACATGTCATTACCTCACTAAGCTTTGTGGAAAGCTTGTCAAGCAGCTCAATGCGCTCTTTTATGTTCTCCAATGCTTTCGTCAACTTCTTCTTTTGCACAAGTAAGTCCACTGCCTCATTCTCTTTGCCCATCCGGACACTGACCGCGGCTCTTTTCTTAAGATTCTCCGCAGCCTCGGTCAACCGCACAAGCCGTACCCTAGCGTTATTTGCTACAAGAACGAAATACAGTCAATTTTTCAACAAGGATGATGTGCACTTGTGCACCTGAGTATTACAGCAAAAAAAAAAGTTTCACTCGTGCAATGCAACAGATATCATAGAACACCCAGGTTGTACCCCTATCCACAAAGCGTTACAGTGAGTGCGAGTCTTCAGTTGCGGAAAAAACTAGTGGGGATCGATGTGTCATACTGTAATCTTTGGAATCACAAACTTTGTCGGCAATTTACTAGCACAAATTTGTAGATTAAAAATACTAGATAAGTTCCTCCTGTGGAAGTGTGGATTCGCCATTCCAATTTCCGAAAGAGTAACAGCCAATCATTCACAGTAACAAAGACGGGAGTCCAAGAATATGTATACCTTTGGATTGGGTCAGGTCGGCTTCGGCGTGGAGTTGGAGGAGCTGCTCCCGCAGGAGCTCGAACGTCGGCGGGACCGGGCCGCTGCCTCGGCTAGAAGCCGCCAGGACGAATCTCCGAGGAGTGGGTCTCGCGCGCCGCCGCCATGCCCCCGCGGCAGTAGGCGGGGGAGGTAGCGGAGCCACTAGCAACGACGCGAAGGCCATCTCCTCTCTGTACCTCCCACAGAACTCGCCGCGGCACCGCACCGGCCAAGTGAAACGGCCTTACCTCCGAAAGCGGAAATACAAGACTACGTAACCCGCCTGCGAAGACACAAAAACGTAGTAATGTTTATTTACGTAAACGCTCCGCGAACAGGTCACGAGTGAAACCCACAAACGGAGCTCGTTAGAGCATCCCAGCCCTCGGCTCCCGGGCTTAAATCCGGCGCTATTTTTTTTTTTTTGAGAAACACAGTACAAACGCAGACGCTCACATACACGCGCATACACTCACCCCTATGAACGCACACACGCACACCCTACCCCTATGAGCACCTCCGGAAGACTGAGCCGGCGGATTGAAACTTGAAATTGACGAAGTCACCACGAGCGCCTCGCTGTCGACGGGAACGTCGCCTCCCACTGAATGAATATTCCGCCTTTATGAGACACACAGATGTCAAATCTGGGATTTGAACTCTGGTGGGCTGGGGGTACAACCACCCTCCTAACCACCCAACCTCAGGTTGGTTCTCAAATCCGGCGCTATTTAGAGCCGGATTGGACGAAACTTTGGTTCGGGGAGCACCAAAGTTCTAGCCGTCTCTCGGGTGTCCCGTTTTTTAGAGAAAAACATCCCTGGATGACAAATTTCATGCATAATTCGGCTTGCACTTCCGACGATCTGGTGCCGACCCACCACGGCGACCAATGACAGACTCGGCGTACAAGCCGGACAGGCAAGCGAGGATGAGCAGGTGCTCCTCGTCTTGGGCGGCGGCAGCCGTTTCTTCTTCAAGAAGCTCGGCGAACATCTGCTCATCCTCCTCGTCGGAGTCCATGTCCGGCTAGGCAGTTGGACGAACACCTGCCGGGCGTGTCGATGAGGAGCGACACGAGGGAGCTGCCCGGCGGCGGACAATAGGCAGAGGGTACGACGGGCGGCGGAATATAGGATTCTGGATGGAGGAACGGTGGAGTTGGGGCAACCCGCCGGCGGATTGCCGAGGGGTGGTGCCGACGGCGAGAGAGCAAAGGGAGGGAAGGAGGGATTTGCGTCGAAAAAGTGGTGGGGTTCGTCTGTTCTCTCGCCAACAGAGTGGGCCCGTCCCCGCTTTTCTCTCGTCCGGAGTCCCCGAGCGTTCCCCGGGGGGAAACGAGGATCCGGGGGCGCGACTGGGCCATTTTCGTCCATCCGGATGAAAAAAAGGCGTCATGGGGCCTCGTCGGGGAGACGGCTGGAGATGCTCTAACTCCCTTTGTCCCCCCAAAAAAAAGCTGCCCGATGGTATTTTTGTCAAAAGATCCCGACGTTTTTTCATCTGAAGGACTAATATGTATCATTTTCAAGTAAGGAGTATTTTAGTTTCTAAGATACATAAAAATGATAAAACTGTGGATCTATGTATGCATATTTTCAAATCTCCAACTTTTATCATATTTTATTATTTTTGTGCAGCCTAAAATATAAAGAATTTCAATTAGATTATTTTTTAGCATCAACATACCTATTTATTCATTCAAATAGAAGTTACATCATTGACTAGGAGAGGTACAATCAATAATATGCGTACAATCGAACCTGAGAGCTAATCTAACCATACTTGTTGATAATATTCCCGAGCTACCCTAGCTAGTTCATGAGCTATCAAATTTGCCTCAAAAAACTATGTTCAAACTTAACATTCAGAAATTCGGAAGCCAGCCAGATGATAGCAGTTATGAAGGATTGCAGTTGAAGCTTCATTAGAGTAGCTTCCTTCATTCATTGATTGGGCTACATTGAGACTGTTTGAACAACATATAACTCTTTTGCATTTCACAGTTTGAGCCAAAATTAAACCTTGTTTCAAGGCATGTATCTCAGCAGACAGTACATCGTAGATAAATTCCAGCTTGCTATTACTCGCGGCAACCAAGTTTGCCTAACTATCACGGATTATTGCACGTGTAGTTCCACGAAGAACATCCACATTAATGACGCATCAACATTAAGCTTTACAAACAAAAAAATTGTGGAGGCTTTGTCCACCCATTTCTTTGCAACTTCGGTTTAGGAGAATGAGCAGCGATAAAGTTGGAGTGTAGTGCATGCCCCAATAGCAATGGCTGTACCTATTGTGTTCTTCCCCTTTTCACTATGAGTAGCTTGTGGTCGCTCCCATCGGTGGTAACAACTAGTGACCGTGATTAGTTCAAGTGTATTTGATTGTCCCATGAATCGTGGGGAAGTCATATTCAGAACATAAAAGATATTTCAAAAGAGCTTGTCCCGTCCGATCAATGACACCAGGTTGACCGATTAATTCCTCCAACCTGAGTTTCCTCCAAATATGTTTGGCGTGTGAGCAATGGAATAGCATATTCTTTGTATCTTCCACTTCGATCTCGCAAATAGGGCATTGGGCGCTGACTTTGACATGCATATTTACCAGCACCACTCGGCATGGGATTGTTTCCTGCATAATTGGCCAAAGATGATTTTTTTTTACCTTGGATGGAATCTTTAGCTAAATTATTTCCCACATTAGATGTTGGTTCATATTTCCAACACTAGTCCGTGATTCACTCTAGATCCGGACTAGCTTTCCCATTTAGCATGATAGCTTTAACATATAGAAAATTTGCCCATCTTGCTTAGGCTCTAACCCAAAAAAAATCATTCATGTCAGGTGATGGGATGGTATTGCCAATATTCTTTGTGCATCAATTGCCAGAAAGTTTGCCCAGTTAGCTCCTCATCCCATGAGTTTATGATGGGATCAATCAGTTCATGAAGTCTAGTACTCCCTTCGTCTCTTGAAGGTTGTCTTTGTTAAAATCTAGATGTATCTATCTAGATTTTAGCAAATCTCGGACAACCTTCATGTGACAGAGAGAGTATATATGTTTTGCTTCTTTGGTGTAAATACCTTACGTGAATGAATGCCATGAATCCACTCACCTAGGCCAACACGCCAAATATGTCCCTTTTTGAAAGTTTGGATATAAGACCGTATACTTTGCCAAGTGAAGGAGCTGGCTTTCTTTCTCAGCGCATTAAGTAAGTCCCTCAGATGGAAAATACTTAGTACGAACAACTCTCACACACAAAGAATCGGGTTCCTCCAACAGTTTCCGAACTTGTTTAGCTAGCAACAGAAGGTTAAAGCAATGAATATCTCTAAAACCCATACCTCCTTGCTTTTTTGGTACACATAATTTTCACCATGTTACCCAACGCATCCTCTTTTGAATAGCACCATCACCCCACCAAAAATTTGACATCGCCTTAATAATTCCTTTAATTTTGAAACCCAACATTTCATAAGATGGTATTGCTTGAGCTATCGCTTTGAGTAGCACCTCCTTTCCACCCCGAAGATAAAATCTTCTATCACCCATTAATTATTTGACATACACGGTCTACCAAGAATTGACATGACTTAGATCTATCTGCACCAACCATGGCCGACAAACCAAGATATTTATCCGTAAGTGCCACCTTCATAATATCTAGATTTATGCATATAACATTCATATCATTCACAGTTGCATTTGGATTGGAAAAAATACTCGACTTTGATGTACTCACCAATTATCCAGAAGCTCAACAATAGGTATCCAATATGCGGTTTAGACATCGAGCATTAGCCTCATCTGATTGCATCAAAATTACAGAATCATCAACATACAGTAAATTTTATACTGCCAATGCATCCCGGTAAACTTCTAATCCAATCAATTTCCCTTGTGTGCTTCAGCTTGGGCCAAGAGACCCGTGGGCCCTTCTGCACACAAAAGAAAGAGATATGGAGATAGAGGACCTCCCTAACTAATTCCTAGATGGGGGCAAATATATCACTTTCTTCCGAATTCACTCGAACTCTATACAGCACCATGCTACATAATTGACTATGTTCAGACTTGTTTTCAGATTTTTTTTAAACTTATAAATGTATTTTTTGATTTTTAAAAATAAAATGATCACCAGAGCTCGGGAGTCAAAGACACTTTTGGGAAGCCACATTTCAAGCAATTCGTCTATCCAGCAGCTGCCGGTCAATCCTGTATGTATTCCTGAAGTAAAATTATTTATTACCAGTAAAAATCACTGGCCTAGTTTGGCAATAAAATATTCCAGAACTGAAGTATTTCAGTGCTATAGTATTTCCTAGTTTCGGCAGAAACTGCGGAGCGTTTGAAGAATGCTGTTTTACCGTCCATTTGATCGATGGGAGTTGTGAACGTCATATACTACTACATGAAAACTCAAATAAATGTGTAGCAAACTAATGATGGTAATGCTTCAAGCAAAGCACTTTAGATACGTCTGTGTAGGACAATGGACTAGATATTGTTTTTTTTGAAACGGGGGCACAAAAGCTTTGCCCCAATCTATTGATTAAGAAGAAGTTTTACATGAAAGAACATGTGAAGGTCCGAATAAAAAAACAAGGCCTACTCTCTCGGTATGATATCTCCCAACCTTTTAGCTTCCGCAATGATCCAAAGACGTGCCTCCCTCTTAATCCTATCTAGCATTACATGAAATGGGGCACTCTTATTATGGAAGACCATATCATTACGCTCATTCCAAATTTCCCACGTGACAAGAAGGGTGATGGAGGCCATGGCCTTGCGGTTTGTTGCATGCTCTCCCGCCATAAGCTCCCACCATTCCGGGACGGTGAGGTTGGTGCCATGGTGATGTTGATGTCCCACATTGATTGCCAACCATTGTATGACGGAGTTCCAAAGGCGGGTTGTGTATCGACAATTGACGAAGAGGTGGTCAACGGTCTCCGTACATTGCTTGCAAAGTGGGAAAAGACCGCAATTTGGCCAACCGCGCTTCGCCAAGCGGTCGGCCGTCCAAATCCTATTTTGATTCACAAGCCAAGCAAAGAATTTGGTCTTCGGCGGCGCCCAAGCTTTCCAAACCATCTTGTCCAAAGGAGAATAGATGAGACCGAACCATTGCATCTCATAGGCCGATTTGGTGGTGTAGTTTCCATCTTGTGTGAGCTTCCAAGTGATCTCATCGTTGCGATCGGGGATAAGAATGATGGTATCAAGAAGCGTCCAAAGCTCAACAAATTGCAAGAAGTGGTCCATGGTGAAGCCACGTTGCAAATCAATCTTGTCAATCCAAGCCTCCCGGTCAAGCGCTTGCGCCACTTTCCAATTTTTGCGCTTGGAGCTCTCATAGATCAAAGTTGCAATATCGATTGGTCTTGTACCATTTAACCAAGGCACATACCAAAAAGGGGTTTTCTTCCCGTTCCCTAATGTGATGGTCGTGGCGGCGTAGAACAACTCCATATCCTCTTCGGAGCACGGGTTTCCGGAGCCAATCCAAATTTTGTTTGGGTCTTTCCATTCAAGCCATGGCCAACGTAGTCTAAGAGCCGTCGCGAATTTTCCCATGTGTAGAATCCCTAGCCCGCCATACATCTTCGGTCGACAAACTTTGTCCCAATTGACCTTGCACTTGGCCCCGGTGGTGGTGTCCTTGGCGGACCAAAGGAAAGCCCGCTCCAATTTATTGATGAATTTCATAGTGCCCGGAGAAATGGCAAGCGGGGTAAGGTAGTAGATGGCTTGAGAGTTGAGACGCAATAACCGATTTGACTAAAGCGGTCCTTCCGGCGGTGGTGATGAGGTTTCCGTTCCAAGTTGGTAGCTTTCCGGCGCACTTGTCTTCTAGGTGTTGCAAATCTCTCCTTGTCAAGCGCCAAACCGAGAGTGGGAGCCCAAGGTAACGCATCGGGAAGGTGACACGGCTTGCCGGCATCCCCTCAAGGATGTAGTCGAGGTCTACGTTCCCACAATGAATCGGTGCGACGGTGCTTTTTTGGAAGTTGGTGCAAAGGCCGGTTGTGTCCCCAAAATTTTGAAGGATGGATGCCAAATTTTGGATATCTTCTTTGAACGGAGCCATGAAAACCGCCGCGTCATCCGCATATAGAGACGTCCTCAAAATAGCCCTCCTTCCCCGAATCTTGTGTAAGAGGCCGATCGTCGTCGCATTCTCAAGGATTTGTGCAAGTGGATCTATTGCAAGCACAAAAAGGAGCGGTGATAGAGGGTCTCCTTGCCGCAAGCCCCGGCCATGGCGGATAGGGGGGCCGGCCACCCCATTGAGGAGGATTCTCGATGACGAGTTGAAGAGGAGAGCCACAACCCAATTGCGGAATCTACTAGGGAAGCCCCTTTTTTGGAGGAGGTCGAAAATATAGTCCCATCTCACATTATCAAAAGCCCTGCGAATGTCGAGCTTGAAAAGAAGTGCCAGAGTCTTGTTCTTATGAAGCCTTGTGGCGAGATTTTTGACATCGAGGAAGTTATCGTGAATGCTTCTCCTCTTGATAAACGCGCTTTGAGCATTTGAGACGAGATTGTCCATGAAAGGGCCAAGTCTAGGGGCAAGCATTTTGGCGATGATCTTGGCAATGGCATGGATCATGCTAATCGGCCGATAGTCAACAATCTCCTCGGCCCCTTACTTCTTGGGAATGAGCACAATGTTTGCGGAGTTTAGCCAATGGAAATTTTCCGCGTGAAGGCTCCCAAAAAGATGTACCACATTCATGACGTCGACCTTGATAATGTCCTAACACCTTTTGAAGAAAGCACCGGTGAAGCCATCCGGACCCGGAGCCTTGTCACTAGGCATGAGGTTTATGGCGTTGCGCACCTCCTCTTCCGAGAACGGGTCGGCAAGGCTTTGTAACCCCGGATCCTCAAAGTGGAGGTCATCCCAATTGAAGTCGCAAGTTCTAGGACCCCCCTTGCTTAAGGCCTCTTTAAAATGGTTGTGCGCAATCTCCTCTTTAATGTCATGCTCGGTGACCCAACCATTATTATGCTTGAGTCGGTGGATGTGATTCTTTCTTCTTCTCGCATTGACCCTTAAGTGGAATTTTTTTGTGTTGGCATCCCCTTCTCTTATATTTGCAATGCGAGAGCATTGTCTTTTGCGCGATCTTTCAACCACCGCCAAAGCGACCACCTTTTTCTTTAGTTTAGCTCTTAGATCTAACTCTCCCGCGGTAAGTTGTCGAGACTCTTGGGCCATATCGAAGTGAAGAATCACAAGGAGTGCCGCGTGCATCATGACTTTGGAGTTAGAGAACAAGCGACGACCCCACTTCGACAAGGAAAATCCGGTATGCTGAAGCTTGTGGAAGAGTCTTTGGCAAGGCTCAACGTGGGGGCTCGGGTCATTCCAAGCTTGTTGAACGGTCTCTTCGAAACCGGGCAGCCGGGTCCAAAAGTTTTCGAACTTAAAGCTCCATGGCGTCCTAGGTCCACTATCATCGGCAAGCAACAAAGGGCAGTGGTCCGAGAGGGATGATGAGAGGGCATGAAGAACGTGCGTGTCGAACCTAAGGTCCCACTCGGAATTGCAGTAAAAGGCATCGAGCTTGCAAAGCGTTGGGTCATCGCGTCCATTGGACCAAGTAAATCGTCTATTTTGGAGGTGTATCTCATCTAGCTCGCACTCATGTAGCGCGGCACGGAAGCGGTTGATGCAGGAACGATTCACATTCGGCTTGTTTTTGTCACATGCCCGGCGAATTTGGTTGAAATCTCCTAAGGTGAGCCAACGGGTGCCTTGCGGCGGTTTTTGTGTAACCAACTCGGCAAAGAAGTCATCTTTGCGGCTTGAGGCCGTCGGACCGTAGACCCCTGTTATCTTGAAGTCACCATGCTCAGGACTTCGTGCGTGTGCATGCTCAGACTGGCAGCTCCTCGCAGCTGCTGCTGTCCCCGGGCTCGGCCACGAGTGACGGCGCTAGGCTGGCCCTGGCAATGGCTGCCCCGGCTTCCTTGGTCCTGCCTGAGCGCCCGCCTGGATTCGAGAGGTCTCCGGTGCCGCGCACTCCGCCGCTGTTGGTGGACGGCTCGCCGGCGCGCACTCCGGAACTAGTCAAGAAGGTTGCATGCACTCCGTTAGCACTGCTATTCACCGCGGCGCAGGCTCCGATCCTTTCTCCGGCCACCTCGTCCCCCCCCCTCCCCGCCCCCCAAGGCGCCCGGTGAACAGGAGGAAGACGATGGCCGGGGTCGACATAGCCAGGACTGTCGGCTTCTCGCTCAGACGTGCCAGCGAGCGCGTCAAAGCCAGGCGCAAGGCGGCGCCGGTGGCGAAACAAGCTGAGCTGACGCTGTGCAAGGGCCTGGGAATCATCCAAGATGGCGAAGAGATCACGGAGCAGGCAATGGCAGAGTTCGCATGGCATTTCAAGGGAAGAGTCTCCGATGAGGTGCTGGGCGCAATGCGCGCGCTGTTCAAGATCAACGAAGACGTGGAAGATGGCCTTGATGATGCCCTCATCGGGCTCGGCGGTGCTGCGGCTCTGGAGCAGGAGCAGCTCAATGACTAGATATTGTAACTTGTGAGACGTAGATGAATCATTGAACTAGGAACTATGTGTTTCTTTGTAGGCTACCGCTCATGCTCGTGCAGTGTACTATGGCTGTATTTGCACGGCGTTCTGATGGCGCCAACCATGTCCACCGCCGGACAGTCACCGTCTACCTCAACGCGCCCAGCATCATCGGCTTCTCCTCGCATCATACAGCTACGCCAACTCGTCGAGCCCTCGCCGCGGCCGGCGGCACAGGTCCTCGCCACCTGCACCTCTGCCGTCTAGTGTACACTGTGTGTCATTCCCGAAAACCTCTTTTTACAGGTAACGGTACCTACAGCAGTGACGTCAGCGATGACGTCAGCCATGTGCTGACCAATTTTGTCACAAAATTGTGAAACAAATTTGAAACATAATTGAAATATAACTGAAACACTAATATTTTTGTGAAACAAACCGTAGTGACGTCAGCAATGATGTCATCAGTTTCACTTTTTATCAGACTGTTTCACAATATTTTTCATGTATCACTTTAATTTCATAAAAGTTTCACTTATGTTTCAATTATTAGTTTTATATTAGACAAATGTCAAAAGCCTCACCAATCTCAAAGCAGAGAGTGGATGGTAGATGTAACACCTACACCTACCGGCTCCTTTAAAATCGCTGCTCTCGTGTCATTCCTGGTCGTCCATGATGCAATCGTATCTACTGAGAAAAAGGGTGGAGGCGGCGGTCAACGGAGACAAGCGAGCATGGTGTTATTGTTTTTCTACCTTTTTCCCATTTTGGAAAAAAGAGGTCCCGAGTTGATTTTTTAATATTTCAAAAAAACCACAGTTTCTAGGATACTTCAGTATTAATACCACAGTTTTTCATCACCCCCAAACACATTAAAGTATTCTAAACTGCAGTATTTCCCAAAAGATTCAAAAGTATAGTGTTCGCTACCAAACACAGCCTCACGGATGAAGCTGCCCAAAAAAACTGTTGGTTAAGTCCAACCTGACAGTACCCGCAAAACAAAATGTCCAACCTGACAGTCAATCTGGGCGACGGCCGGTCACAACGGTGGGTAAATTCGCTATATAGCGTTCATCAACTCCCCCGCACAATGCCGGTGTTTCTCTCCCTCGGTTCCCTCCTCGAGTGAACATTTGGGACTTGCATCCTCAAGCCTTTTCCCTGGAGCTAGCAGATCGAGAGTTGCGACGTATCGGCCTGCTACCTGCTGAATTACAAGGTCAGATTTTCCTCTCTGCTGATTGCTGCAACGCATTGCCAATACGATTCAGGGTTTGAGCCTTGGGTCTCCGTGGGTCGAGATGTGTTTATAAAATTCTTTCTTGTCGCGTGTTGATATTCAGACACTGTGAGGTATATGAACTATGAAGCATGTGTAGCAGTGTTCCCTTCCCTTTGTATACGTGCAAATATCCGTTTTCTCCTTCTTCTTTTCTTTTCTTGCTTGCTTGCTTGCTTGCTACGGGCGTTGTTTCCTGAATCCAGTCGACAGCCGAATCGATCAGGAGTCAGGACAGGTACAGATATGGCAAATTACAAGGAAATACTACAAGGTACGCATTGTCCAACGCAATTACTAACACTAGCTAACAGATATAGAAGGATGGACCTGCAGGTCGACGTGACGCACGCATGAGCGAGTAGCACTAGCAGGTGAACACATTAATTCAGCATCTTTCATCACATCACTAGTGGCTTTGCAATTGAAATGCATACACATGCTCGTAATTTTCATCGCATAAACATCACCACAGACCAGTCAGTATACTAGTATCAAGCTGCTCATGATCAACTTATTCACTAGTCAGCTGATTGGTGGTTATTTACCACTTAACAGTGCATATACCATGAATACTGTGCGACACTCTGAGATCGTCAGCTAGTGCGCGCCACCCTGATCGTTCTTCGCATCCTTGTGATCAGCGGCGTCGCCCTCGGCGAGGTAGCCGTTGAACTGCTTGTCGCTGATCAAAGAATCGAGGAACGAGGTGAACGTGTCGTCGTCCACCATCGGACACGCCATGACGCCGTCGAAGCCGCCTCCACGAACTGCACCACCGTACTCCGCAATGAACTGGTCATCGAATCCGTCGAAGCCCTGGGCGTTGAGGCTCATCGTTGCTGCGAATGCGAAGTCGTCGTCGCCTCCGTCGGCTGGGCTGTCACGGCGGTCGCATCCGGTTCCATCGGCCGTCGAGGTTGGTTTCGTTGCTGACGGAGGCGGTGTCTGCGGCGGTTCGAGCGCCGCCACCGTCTTGTCGGCAGCAGCAGGAGCTGGAGCTGCCGCGATTGCGTGGGAGCGACCAGCCGCTGCCGTCTTGCCAGAAGCAGCAGCAGGCGGCAGCGGCATGTGCGTCCGCGGGTCGAGGCCCTGGGCGATGAGCTTCTTGCTAAGGTGCGAGTTCCAGTAGTTCTTGATCTCGTTGTCCGTGCGCCCCGGCAGCCTCCCGGCGATCAGCGACCACCTGCATGCATGCACATCCATCAGTCCACCGAAGTTCCTCGGGCGCATTTTGGAGACGGCATTTCAGCGAGCTAGTTGCACGCACGCACGCACGCACCGGTTGCCGAGGACGCGGTGGAGGCGGAGGATGAGGTCCTCCTCGTCGTCGGCGATGGGGCCGCGCTTGATGTCCGGCCTGAGGTAGTTCATCCACCGGAGGCGGCAGCTCTTGCCGCACCGCAGGAGCCCCGCGCGCCGCGGCAGCGTGCGCCACCGCCCTTCCCCCTCCCGCTCCACGAACCGCGACAGCAGCTCGTCCTCCTCCGCCGTCCACGGCCCCCGCTTCAGCGGCGCCGTCTGGCCCTCGGCGCTCCCGGCTCCGCTCTGCGACGGCGGCTTCCGTCGTGCCATCGCGATCGGTCTATGCTCCCGTACGTATACGCGGGGGAGGGATAGCTAGCCTTGGACTTCGGCTCCTCGCTCGGCTGCTTTCAAGACGAATGCTTTCTTGCTGTTTTTGAGAGGGGTTCGCTCGCCTTTCCCGCCGTGCGCCGCAGCGCCACCTCCCCGGAGAGGAAAGGGTCGGTGGGGTGGTTTGTCCCTTCTGCGCGGCGGTCTGTTCCGTTTTCGGAAACGGAGGAATTTCGCGGCGATTTGCGGATTGGATGGCACCGTGTCACGCTCACGCACTACCCGATCGGGGGCAAACCAGAGGAGGCGGATAATGGTAATGGGTACCTCCAAATTCAGAATGTACCGCAACCATACAACGCACTAGGCCTCTCCAATGTGATGCGATTATTTTTTTTTGACAATCAATACCACATATATTCATAGTAACAAATAGTACATGGTAGAGATACATGAACTGACTCCAACGATTACAAAATAAAGTCTAAAAGATAAGAATAAATCTTCGAGTGCCTTCAATTTCTTCTTCTTCCGTAACACAATCTCAGTACTTCTTGTGAAGCGCAGCCAAAGATATATAACGAACCATAGACTCGTAGATACCGACGAAAGTTCTCCCATAATTTTTTGAGCCGCAATGCTAAGACTGCGTGCACGCACGCAACCATTAAAGCAATCATACAACATCGGCAAGAGTACTCAACACCAAGTATATCGTGGAATAATAACCAACTAGCTTTGTCGTCGATGGAGAGTCGAGAGTACGAATCACCATTGTCGAGGACGTAGCAATGGACAAAATCTGCGAGGATAATCCTCCTCGCGGCAACAACGACAAAAGATCCAAAATCGATCTGGCGAAGCAAGATCCGAAGACCCATACCTAGAAAATTGTGATTGTTCAACACCACCATTGACGCCGGGAAGAAGATCTCGTCGCCGATTATTACTTTGAGTAACTCTAGCAAAATCTGTTAAACCCGTAAAATAACGGCTATTACGGGGTACCACTATCAACCTTCGCAAAGGGAAAGTTGCTGTCCCACGAAACGTACGAAAAGCTGATGCGTGTCCGTCCCATGTGATCCCGTCCCGCGGGATGCGCTCTTCCAATCTCGCGCGTGAGTACGCGCGACGGCCGCACACGAGTACGCACCGCTACCTAGGCTCGTCCCGAGGTACGCATACTGCCGCGCACGCAGCCAGCTATCTCTTGCAATCAAGTACAAAGCAATATTAGTTACACGACACGAATACTTGCACACACAGGCGAGTACAAGTACAGTCGCGTACACGAGGAGGTACAGTCGTACACACGAGCAGGTACAGTCACACACAACACACGAATACAGTTGAACACACATGCGAGTACAGGTACAGTCACGCACACGAGCAGGTACAGTCGTGCACACGAGCAGGTAACACACAAGCGATTCAAATACAGTCACGCACACGAGCAGGTACACTCGTACACACGAGCAGGTACAGTCAGGCACAACACACGAGTACAATTGAACACACGAGCGAGTACAAGTACAGTCACGCAGACGAGCAGGTACAAACGCGCATACGAGCATGTACAGTCGTGAACACGAGCAAGTACATGTACAGAAGTACAGTGGCGCACACGAGCAGGTACAGTCGCGCGTAAGTACACGTACAGTCCCGCACACGGGCGAGTACAGTTAGCGAGTAAAGGGAAAAATTGCACCAAATACACTAAAAACAGAAATACTTATCAGTTCAAACACGAGTACAGTTAGATACACACCACAGGTACAATCATAATATTATTGGAAGTACGAAAAAAGTATCTTCAAACCTATCAACATGGGATCTAGTTTTGAAGATCTCGACACGAGGATCTCAAAAGTGAAAACGGTTCGCAATTTGGACTTACGGTTCTCAAGATATTTCATTTTGAAAAAACGAATCTAGAAGAAAAAGAGAAAAACTGACACAACCCAGTCTTCTCTCTCCTCCCCCCATCCCCACCTTGCTTCCCCTTTCAACACGTGGCGAGCAGGAAGACCACTTCCTAGGGATTTTCTGGCACCACAGCGTGCCACTTGTCGCGTGCGGAGCGAGTTGCCTTCCATTCGCGAAGGTCGGCCTTTTTTTAACGATTTCGCTATTACGGGTTTACTTGAAAATAAGTTTATTTCAGATCCCATAAACTTCATCGGTGGGTGCAAAACTTTCCGTGCCCCTTAAAACAAGTTTCCTACATCTTTGTATCTAAAGTTTCGGATGGCAATTTTTCTTGTGGCCCATAAAACTTATATTGATGGTTGGCGGGAGGGAAATTTCAGGATATAGCTCCGCCAGATTGTTCCAAAGTTCGGCCAAATTCCTCTGCGCCGCCCTGATTCTGGCCAAATTTTGGGCGTTCCATCTAGACATCCCATTCTCGGTTTGTTTTCAGCAAAATAACTAAGAAATTTTGAGCTAAGCACCTCCATTCCGACACCTAAAAGGATCGTATGCCGCACCTAGAGGGGGGTAATTAGGTGTTACATAATTTTTAGTTCTTTTTCAATTTAGGCTTAACACAAAGGTAAATTCTCTAAATATGCAACTATGTAAAATTTACCTATATGACAAGATATACCACTAAGCAAGATATAACTAGGCAAGATATAATAGAGCTCATAAGGATAGAGGTAACCGAGAGTGGAGCACGCGGAGACACAGAGATGATTCCCGTAGTTCCTTCCTTTTGAGGGGAAGTACGTCTACGTTTGGAGGAGTGTGGTCGCCATAAAGGCCAGACCAATGCCACCAAGGCCTCACTCATGTCTCCTGTGAGAAACGCCACAAAGGCCAGCCCACTTCCACTAAGGGATTTCCTCGAGGCGCAAATCGGGCCTTTACAAGGTTCTTGGGGCACACATCCACAACCGAATTTGAGGCTCCCAATATCTGTAACAATACAACAACAATAATAAAAATACAAATCAACCACAAGCAACTAGGGTTTCCAAAAAGGAACACTAGCAAAGGGCCCCTCAATCAAATGAGGGGAAAATGCAAATCGCTTCGGTGAAGATGTAGATCGGAGTCTTCTCCTTCGATTCTCCAAAGATCAAGAACCTTCGATGATTGGAGGAGGAGATCTTGTGATTCGTGTGTTTCTTGAGGTGGCTCTAATGGTGGATGAACTTAGCAAGATTGAGCAGCTTATGGTGGAGGAAGAGGAGGGGTATTTATACCCCTCCAAAATCGAGTCGTTGCAGGAAGAAAGGGGGCGGATTATCCGGCCTGTAAGGGCCGGATTACCCCCCCCCCCCCACCCCCGGATTATCCGGGTCTGGCAGAAATATTCGGCCAGGGTCTAGGGGGGTCGGCCGAAAGTTCTTAGCCATTTTTCAGGGGCCGGATATTCTAGAAATATCTGGCCCAGGATTATCCGGCCTGGGAAGATTTCCCAGCTTCCTTTTCCTTTGTTTCTCCACACAAATTCAACCACATAAATATTCTGCACTATATCAACGCACATTAGTGTAACACATATATTGTCATCAAACATACAAAACTATAAACTGAGAGATGTTCTTTCAATCTCCTCCATTTTGGTGTTTGATGATAATATACGGATTTGCAAAAAAATATTACTAGAAGGAACCGACATATTAGCAAAAGATAGAGGCACTCCCCCTGTATGTGTGCATATAAGTAATTTGCATTTGAATACAAATGCACCACACATAGGAACGAGGTGCCTCAACACAAGAGCTATCCAACATGAACAAAACTAGAGACATAATCACATATAGTTGAGACAAAGAAATAGAGATCATACCAATATGGTGATATAGAATACCGAATATCTTAAATCACACACCATATCATAAACTTTGGTCTCAACATATAGAATTCCCATAAAGATTTCCGAAATCCTTAACAATATGTCTCACAACCACACATAGAACATAGTTTTGAACAAGCAAGTCAACTAGTTCAACCATAAGCACAAATGATAAATAAGAGGACACAAGCGATAAAAGAATGGTAAATGCATATGCTTGTGCCCCACCCATGCAAAGCCCGTAGAAGTCCTAAATAGAACACTTCTCCCACTTTGGCTTCAAAACGCCCAACAGGGAAAAGAGCGATGCTACTCGTCCCATGGAGATCACTTAGAGCCAGTCTCGGAGTCATAGTCTTCGGCACTGTCTGCAACTGGTGGAGAGGTGCGAGAGGTGTTGCTCCTCTGAATATTGTGCTTGATGTCAGACCACTAAACTTGAGAAGGGTGCCATCCACGGTAGGCGGGGTGAACGGGAGGCTGAGGAGGAGGACCTTGCTCACCACTGAGCCTATGTAGAATAACCACCTGAGTATGATGTATCTTTGTGCGCTGACGGCTGGCCTCGAAGTTCTCCTTGTGGATCTCAATGTTCATGCACATGACATTGCGCTGGAAACAGTTGAGTTTTTTTTACCTCTCTTTGAGAAACTGAGTGATCGGGTGCATGGGCACTAGAGCGAGCATCTCCCATAAAAAACCAGCAACTGGAGCAGGTGGGGCAGCTGTCTTCCTCTTGATGTAAGCCTTCTTGAAGTTGTGGTCCATAAAGGGAAACTGAGTCATATCTTCCGTCACAGCAGTGTCACTGATAAGAACCTGAATGTAAGGAGCATATGGAATAGTAGTCCGGGAAACCATGGCATCAAAGATATCATGAAAGATATAATCCATGACATCAACTGAGAAAGCATTGGTCTCATTATCATCTTGTGCACACTCACAGGAGAGACGAAGAAGATTCACAAGAGCACCTCGAATAGCATTATTGTTCTCACCACTTGGAGCAATGGTTGCCCTGAAGAACCTGATCATAGATAGGAAGAAGTCCAGAAATAGTGCCAATAGCTCCTTCTTCGGTGTAGAGATCATAGTGCACCTCCTTGGCTGTATGTTGAGGACCATGGAGACGACGACCACCTTCAAAGGGATAGCCAAGAAGTTCAACAAACTTGTGGAAAGAGGCCTCACAGGGAGAGGACCAAGACATCCACTGCATGGTGCGATCATCATCCTTCTTGAAGGTCAGAGTAGCATAGAATAGCTTCATCAGATGAACACTGAAATCATACTGGACCTTCATGAGCTTGTGCAACCCCAACCGCTCGGTAACCCAAATGGCATCCTCAAAGTGATCATTCTGAGAGAGAAGTTCCACATCAATAGCTTGCATTGGCCTCACCTTCTTCATGGGTTCTGACATAGGCATCTCCAATGGGCCTGCCGAAGATAGTACCCGGGGTTTACTGAAGGCCCACAGGACGAAGAATACGAAGTTCGGAAGCCCAATTAGTTTTAAGGAAAGATAGAGTTGTATTAGAAAACATAGAGATTTGTAATTTTATGGGTTGAACTCAGAGAGTCTCCCGGAATCTGTAATCTTGTGTAACACGGTACCCTCGACTCCGCCTCCTATATAAGGGGGAGTCGAGGGACAAAGAGAGAATCGAATCCATTTTCAACATAACCCTAATTTCTTAGTCGTCGAGTACTTTTAGGCTGAAACCCTCGAGATCTACTTGCCCTCTACTTCCAACTAAACCCTAGTCTACCATCCGTAGGCATTGATAAGTTAATCCCTTGTCAATTGGCGCCGTCTGTGGTGATTAGAGGCGACAAGGAGCTGATCTCGATGGCACGTTCAAGATTGTCGACTTCGTCGGTAGCAAGCAACACGATGGATAGAGGTAAACGGATCGAAACTGATCTAGTCGATTTTCTTCCTCACCCGCCCTCCCGTTTGGATTCATATGCGTACTTGGAGGAGCCTATGGAGATGACGTTTGGAAGGTTCCACTTCCGCGTCGAGAAAGAAGGATCGTATCGTCTCGAGGTTCCGGTTTCGATGGGATCGCCGGCGGTTGAGTCCGATTTTTCGGATTCGTCATCACCGTGCGAGACGGGCGACGAGGAAATTTCGTCACCACGCTTCATCGAGTCCACAACAAGCGAGAAGCTCGTCAAGATCTTTGGAGATATGTCCTTCGAGTCGTCTACGAACTCCAGTATAAGCAGCGACTCTGACAGCATCGACAGCTTCGGCTTCATCGACGGATCCACTATTGTTGGCGAGGTCTTCACCGATCTATATGACGGTGTCACCAATCCCGACCAAGGTCGAAGTTCAAGATATCATCAGATCTATGCAATCGGAGATACAAGTCGACCACAAGAGGAGACATCAGAGAACTTCGACGACGCAGGAAACCCATATGTCGATCCCGCTGATCTCACGCGAGGTTTGGGAACCAAATACATCCGGCCTGGAACGCGAGAGATGGTGCAATTTCCGCAAGCAGTGTGGGACAGAGTTGCAAGATCCATTGATGGTACAGATCCAATGACTGTAACTGCGACAGCTCAAGAGTTGCAAGCATATCAATATAGGCTCGCCCGTGCCAGACGGCAACTTGAGAAACAGAAAATCGAGTTGGACAAGAGACAAGCCGCGGCTTCTGCGTCAAGTAGGCGAAGAGCTGAGTTGAGCCGACAATCAGGAACTTCGGGAAGCAATTATAGAGAAGCTCGGAACAGGGCAAGATCTCGATTACAAAATATACTTGAGGCTGAAAGGGAGAATCTAGTTCAAAACCTCGACATGTCCTTTGTGTCAATAGACACAAGGGGAACATTATTCCCAAAACACCGGAAGCCGGATACATGGCAACACAAGCTTTCATCTTGGCGTCCAGACCACCTCCTGGAGACCCAAGGGAACCATTGTATAACATGGCCATGGCAGGAGTTGGAGTGATGGGAACAGCGTTTGCAAGCACGCCTCCCGAAGGATCGGCAAGGCAAAATAGTCCACGACCTGCTGCAGCGGTGCAAGATCCTGCAAGAACGAGTGGGGTAAGAGATGCAGCAACTCAAGCAAGAGTGGATAGAGCGCGACAAGACAGAAGGGAACGTCGGCATTCACCAGAGGTCAATGAAGAAGATATGTGTGGGCTCCCGTGTTTTACGAGACGAGTTCGCAAAACTCGAGTTCCATCAGGGTTTAAGCTACCCGATAATTACAAAAAATTCAACGGCCTGCAAGATCCTGAGGATTGGTTAGTTGATTATCTCGAGACGGTGAAGCTGATGGGTGGAGCTGCACGATCATGGATAAAGAAGCTGCCTACTGGGCCTGTCGACACCTGGGAAAGTTTTGAGGACATATTCGTAAATAATTTCCGCATAAAGATATTGATGATATGCATATTTTTCGTCGCCAGGCTCGGGGGCTCGTAACCCGCAAAAAAAATATATATATAGACCTCTTCACAAAATAGATATTCGCTTTGACTTCAAAATAGTTTGCAAGTCATCAAAGATATAAGCACCGTCCAATAAAAGCTCGGGAGCTCGGTAAAAGAAAAAACATACAAGATATTTTACGACATACACTATGCTTACAATATATATATCTTTACTATCAAAGAAAATTCGACAAGGGAAAAAGAAACGTTTAGTTTTGCCCAAGTATATCATCTATGTTTACACCCTCATTGCTTGCAGTACCAGTCCTATGTTCAGCACAGCTACCTCTTACGAAGAATTCGGCATCAAGTCGAAGTAATTCGTCCATCATCTCTTCTGCTACACGGGTCACAACATCGTTGATTTTGTCAATGTTCCTCCTCCTCCTAGTCAGTTTAGCTTGACACTTGGCGACAATTTGGGACATGTCTAACTTCGGGTAGCAGACCTGCATCATAATCATGGCAAATCTTGCTCCAGCAAACAGTTGGGCCTGCACAAATTCGTGGATTCGAGGGGCATCCCGGAATTTGTCCATCAAAGCAGGAAGAGTTTCTGGGGGAGAGTTGCGTGGAAACATGGTGTAATAAACTAAAGATAATGTTCTTATGCAGAAGTCGAGAAAATCGCGGACTTGACACGGGCGATCTTGAAATCTGACGATTTGTCGGGTGCGTTCAGGCGTAGCCCAGAAATTAGAACCATGCTCCCGTGCAAGCCTGAGAAGCACGTTAGGCCGAGCCTCAACACGTTGGTCTTCGGTAGCAGTATCCAGAAAAGAACCTATTCAAAGGAAGCATCAGCGAGAGAGAAAACAGAAAGAATAAAGTCAAATATGGCCAAGATCAAGAAGTGTACCCGCCATATCCAAGCTGGCGTCGTTCATCAGTTGAAGCATATGATTTTCCTGTGAGGCAGCTTCGGCAGCTTCAGTAACCGCGGCTTCCTTCAACACTAGGGCTTTCTGAGCTTGTTGAAGAGCAAATATCTCCCTTTCCGAAGATTTTCGAGACTGTTCCATTATCACGAGAGCTTGTTTCTTCATCGACTGAAGTTGTTGTCGAAGTTCGTCCAAATCCTCATTCTGTGCAGCACTTGAAGAACCTCCAGTAAACTCGTCAACGGGGGTTTTCTCGAGTAGGCCGTGGTTGGTAATGCATCCGAAGAATAAGGCACCGCGGTATAGTTGTCAAAAACCAACTGGAGAGAAATATTTCGACATCAATAACTTGGCAAAAATAGCATTGCATTGATTCATTTTGGATATTTACATGAGCATTACAAAAGAAGATCCCTAGTGAATCAGTGGTAAGCTGTCGCAAAAGCTACTACGGCGACAGCAACAAAAGAAGAAAACAAAAGCAAAATCAAAGACAAGACGGTCTACTTGACCTCCGGCTTCGACGAACTAGGGGAAGGAGTTGGTTTGCATCCGAGGAAGGAGAGGATCTTCTTCGAGTTAGGCTTGGAAGCCTTAATCAAGGATTGCCACCTCTTCGTCTCCATCTTCTTCGCATCGCCAACCTTTGCCCAGTCGATGTTTTGTTGGCTGTCATCAACCAATAAGATGGTGCCTGATACGTCTCCAACGTATCGATAATTTTTTATGTTCCATGCTTGTTTTATGACAATACCTACATGTTTTGTTCACACTTTATGTCATTATTATGCGTTTTCCGGAACTAACCTATTGACGAGATGCCGAAGTGCCAGTTCCTGTTTTCTACTGTTTTTGGTTTCAGAAATCCTAGTAAGGAAATATTCTCGGAATTGGACGAAATCAACGCCCAGAGTCTTAAAATTCCACGAAGCTTCCAGAACACCCGAGAGCCAACAGAGTGGAGCCCTGGGGGCCCCACACGCCACCCTGGCGCGGCCAGAGGGGGGGCCGCGCCCCCCTATGGTGTCACCGCCTCGTCAGCCCTCCGACTCAGCCTCTTCGCCTATTTAAAGGTCCCTGACCTAAATCTTCGATACGGAAAAGCCACGGTACGAGAAACCTTCCAGAGCCGCCGCCATCGCGAAGCCAAGATCTGGGGGACAGGAGTCTCTGTTCCGGCACGTCGTCGGGACGGGGAAGTGCCCCCGGAAGGCATCTCCATCGACACCACCGCCATCTTCATCACCGCTGCTATCTCCCATGAGGAGGGAGTAGTTCTCCATCGAGGCTAAGGGCTGTACCGGTAGCTATGTGGTTAATCTCTCTCTCTCTATGTACTTCAATACAATGATCTCATGAGCTGCCTTACATGATTGAGATCCATATGATGATGCTTGTAATCTAGATGTCGTTATGCTATTCAAGTGGATTTTACTTATGTGATCTCCGGAGACTCCTTGTCCCACGTGTGTAAAGGTGACAGTGTGTGCACCGTGTGGGTCTCTTAGGCTATATTTCACAGAATACTTATTCACTGTTATGAATAGCATAGTGAAGTGCTTATTTATATCCCTTTATGATTGCAATGTGCTTTGTATCACAATTAATCTATGTGCTACTCTAGTGATGTTATTAAAGTACTCTATTCCTCCTCCATGATGTAATGGTGACAGTGTGTGCATCATGTAGTACTTGGCGTAGTTTATGATTGTGATCTCTTGTAGATTATGAAGTTAACTATTACTATGATGGTATTGATGTGATCTATTCCTCCTTTCATAGTATGAAGGTGACAGTGTGCATGCTATGTTAGTACTTGGTATAGTTGTGTTGATCTATCATGCACTCTAAGGTTATTTAAATATGAATATCGAATATTGTGGAGCTTGTTAACTCCAGCATTGAGGGTTCTTGTAGCCCTACACAATTAGTGGTGTTCATCATCCACCAAGAGAGTGTAGAGTATAGCATTTATCTATTCTGTTATGTGATCAATGTTGAGAGTGTCCACTAGCGAAAGTATGATCCCTAGGCCTTGTTTCCAAATACTGCAATCACTGCTTGTTTACTGTTTTACTGCATTTGTACTGCCTGCAATATTCCCCCCATCAACCACACGCCAGTTGTAGCATCAAGTATTTTCTGGCGCCGTTACTACTGCTTATATACATCCATACCACCTGTATTTCACTATCTCTTCGCCGAACTAGTGCACCTATACATCTGACAAGTGTATTAGGTGTGTTGGGGACACAAGAGCCTTCTTGCTTTGTGGTTGCAGGGTTGCTTGAGAGGGATATCTTTTACCTCTTCCTCCCTGAGTTCGATAAACCTTGGGTGATCCACTTAAGGGAAAACTTGCTGCTGTTCTACAAACCTCTGCTCTTGGAGGCCCAACACTGTCTACAGGAAAAGAAGCGTGAGTAGACATCAAGCTATTTTTTGGCGCCGTTGCCGGGGAGGAAAGGTAAAAGGCACTCACACTCTGGTCCCAGGTAACTAAGTTATTTTCTGGTACCGTTGTAAGTGCTCGAAGCTATTTCGTTTAGATCCTGCAATTGCATCTTTTTGTTTCTTGTTTTTATTTCACTAGTTAGGCATAATGGAAAGCAACATGGAGCTTTTTAATCTATTTCCTGAGTTAAGACATGGATGGTTTGATGCAAAAATTAAAAAATGTATGGAACATATTAGTATGAACGCTTTGAACACCATTGTTGCTAATGATATGGAAAATTCTAAGCTTGGGGAAGTTGGTTTTGGTGAGCATGATATTTTTAGTCCCCCAAGCATTGAGGAGAAAATTTACTTTGATGATACTTTTCCTCCTATTTATGATGATTATAATGATAATAGTCTTTTGGTGCCGCCTGTTATGGAGGATAAATTTGATTATGATTACAATATGCCTCCTATATTTGATGATGAGAATAATAATGATAGCTACTTTGTTGAATTCGCTCCCACTAAAACTACTAAAATTGATTATGCTTATGTGGAGAGTAATAATTTTATGCATATAGCTCATGATAAGAATGTTTCATTTGATAGTTATATTGTTGAATTTGCTCATGATGCTACTGGATATTATTATGAGAGAGGAAAATATGGTTGTAGAAATTTTCATGTTATTAAAATGCCTCTCTATGTGCTGAAATTTTTGAAGCTACACTTGTTCTATCTTCCTATGCTTGTTACTTTGCTCTTCATGAACTTGTTTATTTACAAGATTCCTTTTCATAGGAAGCATGTTAGACTTAAATGTGTTTTGAATTTGCTTCTTGATGCTCTCTTTTGCTTCAAATACTATTTCTTGTGAGTGCATCATTTAATTTGCTGAGCCCATCTTAATGGCTATAAAGAAAGCACTTCTTGGGAGATAACCCATGTCTTTATTTTGCTACTGTTTTGTTGTGTTTTGGAAGTTGTTACTACTGTAGTAACCTCTCCTTATCTTACTTTATTGCATTGTTGTGCCAAGTAAAGTCTTTGATAGAAAGGTTGATACTAGATTTGGATTACTGCGCAGAAACAGATTTCTGTCTGTCACGAATCTGGGTTGAATTCTCAGTTGGTAACTCAGAAAATTCTGCCAATTTACGTGAGTGATCCTCGGATATGTACCCAACTTTCATTCAATTTGAGCATTTTCATCTGAGCAAGTATGGTGCCTCTTAGAAATTCGTCTTTACGGATTGTTCTGTTTTGACAGATTCTGCCTTTTATTTCGCATTGCCTCTTTTGCTATGTTGAATGGATTTCTTTGTTCCATTAACTTTCAGAAGCTTTGGGCAATGTCCAGAAGTGTTAAGAATGATTGTGTCACCTCTGAACATGTGAATTTTTGATTATGCACTAACCCTCTAATGAGTTTGTTTTGAGTTTGGTGTGGAGGAAGTTTTCAAGGGTCAATAGAGGAGGATGATACAATATGATCAAGAAGAGTGAAAGCTCTAAGCTTGGGGATGCCCCGGTGGTTCATCCCTGCATATTTCAAGAAGATTCAAGCATCTAAGCTTGGGGATGCCCAAGGCATCCCCTTCTTCATCGACAAAATTATCAGGTTCCTCTAGTGAAACTATATTTCTATTCGGTCACATCTTATGTACTTTACTTGGAGCGTCTGTTTGTTTTTATTTTTGTTTTTGTTTGAATAAATGCATGCTTGTGTGGGAGAGAGACACGCTCCGCTGGTTCATATGAACACATGCGTTCTTAGCTTTTAATTTTCATGGCGAAGGTTGAAACTGCTTTGTTAATTGTTATATGGTTGGAAACGGGAAATGCTACATGTGGTAATTGGTATGATGTCTTGAATAACTTGATACTTGGCAATTGTTGTGCTCATATAGATCATGTTTAAGCTCTTGCATCATATACTTTGCACCTATTAGTGAAGAAATACATAGAGCTTGCTAAAATTTGGTTTGCATGATTGGTCTCTCTAAAGTCTAGATATTTTCTAGTAAGGGTTTGAGCAACAAGGAAGACAGTGTAGAGTCTTATAATACTTGCAATATGTTTTTATGTAAGTTTTGCTGTACTGGTTCATACTTGTGTTTGCTTCAAACAACCTTGCTAGCCTAAGCCTTGTATTGAGAGGGAATACTTCTCGTGCATCCAAATCCTTGAGCCAAAAACCATGCCATTTGTGTCCACCATACCTACCTACTAGATGGTATTTCTCTGCCATTCCAAAGTAAATTGCTTGAGTGCTACCTTTAAACAACTCAAAAGTTATTACCTCTTATTTGTGTCAATGTTTTATAGCTCACGAGGAAGTATGTGGTGTTTATCTTTCAATCTTGTTGGGCAACTTTCACCAATGGACTAGTGGCTTCATCCGCTTATCCAATAATTTTGCAAAAAGAGCTGGCAATGGGATTCCCAGTCCCAAACTAATTAACTTTCATAATTTTACAAATAGACACTCCTCCATGGTATGTGATTGTTGGACGGCGCCCGAGGATTTAGTTAGCCATGGCTTGAGAAAGCAAAGGTGGGGAGGAGTGTCATCTAAATAAAACTAAAATAAAAAGGCACTCCTTCATGGTATGAGATTGTTGGCAGGCACCCGAGGATTCGGTTAGCCATGGTTTGTGAAAGTAAAGGTTGGAAGGAGTGCCACCCAAAAATAAAAATGTTTCATGGGAGCCGCTCTTTGAAGGTTTGTCTGGCAAGGGGGTTAGAGTGCCCACTACCATTCGTTGACAACAACAAACACCTCTCAAAACTTAACTTTTATGCTCTCTTTATGTTTTCAAAATAAAAGCTCTAGCACAAATATAGCAATCGATGCTTCCCTCTGCGAAGGGCCTTTCTTCTACTTTCATGTTGAGTCAGTTTACCCATCTCCTTCTGTCTTAGAAGCAAATACTTATGTTAACTGTGCATTGATTCCTACATACTGGCATATTGCACTTATTATATTACTTTATGTTGACAATATCCATGAGATATATATGTTACAAGTTGAAAGCAACCGCTGAAACTTAATCTTCCTTTGTGTTGCTTCAATGCCTTTACTTTGAATTTATTGCTTTATGAGTTAACTCTTATGCAAGACTTATCGATGCTTGTCTTGAAAGTACTATTCATGAAAAGTCTTTGCTATATGATTCAATTGTTTAACCATTGTATTTACCATTGCTTTGAATCGCTGTATTCATCTCATATGCTTTACAATAGTATGATCAAGATTATGTTGGTAGCATGTCACTTCAGAAATTATCTTTGTTATCGTTTACCTACTCGAGGACGAGCAAAAACTAAGCTTGGGGATGTTGATACGTCTCCAATGTATCGATAATTTCTTATGTTCCATGCTTGTTTTATGACAATACCTGCATGTTTTGTTCACACTTTATGTCATTATTATGCGTTTTCCGGAACTAACCTATTGACGAGATGCCGAAGTGCCAGTTCCTATTTTCTGCTGTTTTTGGTTTCAGAAATCCTAGTAAGGAAATATTCTCGGAATTGGACGAAATCAACGCCCAGAGTCTTAAAATTCCACGAAGCTTCCAGAACACCCGAGAGCCACCAGAGATGAGCCCCGGGGGCCCCACACGCCACCCTGGCGCGGCCAGAGGGGGGGTCGCGCCCCCCTATGGTGTCACCGCCTCGTCAGCCCTCCGACTCCACCTCTTCGCCTATTTAAAGGTCCCTGACCTAAATCTTCGATACGGAAAAGCCACGGTACGAGAAACCTTCCAGAGCCGCCGCCATCGCGAAGCCAAGATCTGGGGGACAGGAGTCTCTGTTCCGGCATGCCGCCGAGACGGGGAAGTGCCCCCGGAAGGCATCTCCATCGACACCACCGCCATCTTCATCACCGCTGCTGTCTCCCATGAGGAGGGAGTAGTTCTCCATTGAGGCTAAGGGCTGTACCGGTAGCTATGTGGTTAATCTCTCTCTATGTACTTCAATACAATGATCTCATGAGCTGCCTTACATGATTGAGATCCATATGATGATGCTTGTAATCTAGATGTCGTTATGCTATTCAAGTGGATTTTACTTATGTGATCTCCGGAGACTCCTTGTCCCACGTGTGTAAAGGTGACAGTGTGTGCACCGTGTGGGTCTCTTAGGCTATATTTCACGGAATACTTATTCACTTGTTATGAATAGCATAGTGAAGTGCTTATTTATATCCCTTTATGATTGCAATGTGCTTTGTATCACAATTAATCTATGTGCTACTCTAGTGATGTTATTAAAGTACTCTATTCCTCCTCCATGATGTAATGGTGACGAGTGTGTGCATCATGTAGTACTTGGCGTAGTTTATGATTGTGATCTCTTGTAGATTATGAAGTTAACTATTACTATGATGGTATTGATGTGATCTATTCCTCCTTTCATAGTATGAAGGTGACGAGTGTGCATGCTATGTTAGTACTTGGTATAGTTGTGTTGATCTATCATGCACTCTAAGGTTATTTAAATATGAATATCGAATATTGTGGAGCTTGTTAACTCCGGCATTGAGGGTTCTTGTAGCCCTACACAATTAGTGGTGTTCATCATCCAACAAGAGAGTGTAGAGTATAGCATTTATCTATTCTGTTATGTGATCAATGTTGAGAGTGTACACTAGCGAAAGTATGATCCCTAGGCCTTGTTTCCAAATACTGCAATCATTGCTTGTTCTTTGTTTTACTGCATACATGCTTGCTACTGCAATATTCCCACCATCAACCACACGCCAGTTGTAGCATCAAGTATTTTCTGGCGCCGTTACTACTGCTTATATACATCCATACCACCTGTATTTCACTATCTCTTCGCCGAACTAGTGCACCTATACATCTGACAAGTGTATTAGGTGTGTTGGGGACACAAGAGACTTCTTGCTTTGTGGTTGCAGGGTTGCTTGAGAGGGATATCTTTGACCTCTTCCTCCCTGAGTTCGATAAACCTTGGGTGATCCACTTAAGGGAAAACTTGCTGCTGTTCTACAAACCTCTGCTCTTGGAGGCCCAACACTGTCTACAGGAAAAGAAGCGTGAGTAGACATCAGTGCCTTCAACGCCAATCTTCAAACCCTCTTGACGGAGGCCCGGCCCAAGATCTTCTTTGGGGATGAAGCATTTGGTCAGGGCAGCAAAAGTGTCGGGCTCCTCTTTCTTCGTGAAGAAGTAGGGAAAAAGCCGCGACAACCCTGACCTAGCATCAGCGATGCTCTGGCGAACTTCGTCTCCATGAATTTCCAGGAGAGACAGAGCGTCCAGAAGGCGGTCATCTTCAGGAGTTTCCAGTTCAAAATCTTGGTGCGTCTTCCCTGCTGAAACAAAATCTTCGAGTTGTCAAGAGACGCATGGAAAAGCAAACATTTACGATGAATCAAAGTGGTTAAAGCACTTACTAATGAAGCGCCAGTTCTACGACTCCAAGCGAGTGATGATATCTTCCTCGCGAGCAGACTGCCGAGCCGTGTTTTCGCTCAAGGCATTTTCCGCATCATGGAGTTTCTTTCGAAGACCCTCGACAGCGGCAACATCTGATTCAGCCTTTTCGCGAGCTTTTTCACTTTGTTCAAGCTTGCGAGCAAGATCATCAGCGCGCTTATTCGCCTCAGAAAGGGATTCTAACAAAATAAAGGGTGACACAGGTTATAGCAAAATAGAAGAGGAGAACCTACTCGATGAAATACAGCAAGCAATGAATACCTTTCAGCTTATCGGCAAGGTCACGGTACCCGATAAATTGGGTACCAAGACGAACAAACTCCTTCATCAAAGGCTGAAAGTAACATGGAATGAGCAAAGGTTGAAGACATTCGACAACAAAAAGAGTTGGAAGCATTCAACAATAAAAAGAGAACGAGGAAAGCGCTTACATCATCCATACAAGGAGTCGACGGGCTGTCGGTCAAGAGACTTAACTCTTTGCCTTGATCAGTCCTTGCACTTTTTGGCGATGGAGCACGGGAGCTCACGACAGGACTGGGATGTCCTATATCCTGTTGTGGAGGCGAGGTTTCGTCTGCTTCAAGACGAGTCTCGGAGATAACTAAACTAGACGTGCTCATTCGAGCAGTCACGTCAACAGGGGGATTTTCCTCCTCATCACCACTGTACATCAGGAAAAATATGAGAAACAAAGATAGGCAAAACTATCGATGCAAAAGAAAAAAGTCGATATAAACTTATGAGCTGACAAGGGCATCATCATAAGGGTTGAAGGGTTTTTCCTCCTCTTCGGGTGAAGTTTCTTCGAGAGGGGACTTATTAGTTTTGGAGGTACGTGAATCTGCGACCTCATCCCTCTTCCGTTTGTTCGTCGGAGAAGCAGCAGAAGGGAGGGACCGCGTAGACTTGGAAGCCTCAGAATCAACTTCTCTTTCAGAGGAAGCCGCGGATTTGTGAGAACCCGGAACTTCGCTCTCAGGGCGAGAAGTACCATGGTTTTCGTCGGCAACGACGGTTCGTTCTTCAACTTCCCCGCCTTCAGGGAGAGGGGGAAGAGAAGATAAAACTTGATGTTTCTACAAGAAGACAACATATATCGACAATAAGTCACACTAGGGAGTCAGCAATAAACAAGACGACAAACGTTCAAAGTAGCAATCGACAAAATAGCAGTAAGGACAATGCTAATTTACCTTGGGGAGGGCGTTGGCGCCGCTATACGGCTCCACGCGACAGGCGGATGGAACGGCATCTTTCTTGCTAAGCGATGAGATTCTTCGGACAAGCTTCTCCAAGTCCTTCACTGCAAGATCTTTGGAGAGCCGGTCGACATCTTCCTCACTAGCGTACATCCAGAGGGAGTTCTTGCGAGCCTGCAGAGGCTGCACCCTAATCCTAAGGAAATACGCTGTAATTTGGATACCCGACAGTTCCTTGCCACGGGTATTTTGGAGCTCGCGGATACGGGACATCAGCGCCTCTATCGCCGTTTTCTGTTCTTCAGAGGCCTCTGCGTCCCAGGATCGGCGGCGAAGAATTTCGGCACCCCCGTCGAAGGGGGCGATGTTATACTCCAACGAGTCGGGACATTCCTCGTGGACGTACAACCATTTTTTGCGCCACCCTTGGACGGAATCGGGAAATTTGACGTCAAAATATTCGACATCAGGGCGAACGCAAATAACAACACTGCCTATGTTGTAGGCGATGTTGTGGGAGCCATTGCGGCGGAGGCAGAAGATGCGCTTCCACAGAGCCCAGTTAGGATGGACTCCGAGGAAGCACTCGCAAAGATTGATGAAAATAGACACATGGAGGATGGAGTTGGGAGTCAGCTGATGAAGCTGCAACCCATACACAAAAAGTAGACCGCGGAGGAATTCATGAATGGGAGCAGAAAGGCCGCGGATAAGATGGTCAACGAAGCTAACCCGATATTCCATAGGAGTAGTCGGGTAGCTCTCCTCGCTGGGGAAGCGCAGCGCGTCCTTTTTCTTCATCAGCCCAAGTTTCTTCATCAGGTTGATGTCCTGATTGGAAATCTTGGATCTTTCCCACTCCGACGCTCCCAGATCTTGCGCCACCATCTTTGATTCAGGTGTGCTCTGCCTCGTGAGTCTTGCGCGTGGTGGCATAAAGAGTGGTGCTAGAGGCAGAAGGGCAATGCGCGAGTGCTGGAGCTCTGGTGTTTGCAGAGGGGATTTCTGGACAAACAGCGGCGCGGCGAAGGGGAGAACGGAGGAAGAAGAAGGCCTTTTATAGATACCTTGCGAATCGACGCACCGTTGGATGGAGCAGTAATAAAGCTGATGAGTTACACGTGGCTCAAGGGGTGACACGCGTACAGCACGCGACCGTTGGGAACCCCAAGTGGAAGGTGTGATGCGTACAGCCGTAAGTTTCCCTCAGTTAGAAACCAAGGTTTATCGAACCAGTAGGAGTCAAGAAGCACGTTGAAGGTTGATGGCGGCGAGATGTAGTGCGGCGCAACACCAGGGATTCCGGCGCCAACGTGGAACCTGCACAACACAACCAAAGTACTTTGCCCCAATGAAACAGTGAGGTTGTCAATCTCACCGGCTTGCTGTAACAAAGGATTAGATGTATAGTGTGGATGATGATTGTTTGCAGAGAACAGTAGAACAAGTATTGTAGTAGATTGTATTCGATGTAAAAGAATGGACCGGGGTCCACAGTTCACTAGAGGTGTCTCTCCCATAAGATAAATAGCATGTTGGGTGAACAAATTACAGTTGGGCAATTGAGAAATAGAGAGGGCATGACAATGCACATACATGATATGATGAGTATTGTGAGATTTAATTGGGCATTACGACAAAGTACATAGACCGCTATCCAGCATGCATCTATGCCTAAAAAGTCCACCTTCGGGTTATCATCCGAACCCCTTCCAGGTATTAAGTTGCAAACAATAGACAATTGCATTAAGTATGGTGCGTAATGTAATCAATAACTACATCCTCGGACATAGCATCAAAGTTTTATCCCTAGTGGCAACAAGCACATCCATAACCTTAGGGGTTTCGTCACTCCCCAGTTCACGGAGACATGAACCCACTATCGAGCATAAATACTCCCTCTTGGAGTTACAAGCATCAACTTGGCCAAAGCATCTACTAGTAACGGAGAGCATGCAAGATCATAAACAACACATAGATTGATAATCAACATAACATAGTATTCTCTATCCATCGGATCCCAACAAACACAACATATAGTATTACAGATAGATGATCTTGATCATGTTAGGCAGCTCACAAGACCCGACAATGAAGCATAATGAGGAGAAGACAACCATCTAGCTACTGCTATGGACCCATAGTCCAGGGGTGAACTACTCACTCATCACTCCGGAGGCGACCATGGCGGTGTAGAGTCCTCCGGGAGATGAATCCCCTCTCCGGCAGGGTGCCGGAGGCGATCTCCTGAATCCCCCGAGATGGGATTGGCGGCGGCGGCGTCTCTGGAAGGTTTTCCGTATCGTGGCTCTCGGTACTGGGGGTTTCACGACGAAGACTATTTGTAGGCGGAAGGGCAGAGTCGGGAGAGTCACGAGGGGCCCACACGCTAGGCCGGCGCGGCCAGGGCTTGGGCCGCGCTGCCCTACTGTGGCGCCGCCTCGTGGCCCCACTTCGTTAGTCCTCCGGTCTTCTGGAAGCTTCGTGTGAAAATAGGCCCCTGGGCGTTGATTTCGTCCAATTCCGAGAATATTTCCTTACTAGGATTTCGAAACCAAAAACAGCAGAAAACGAGCAAGCGGCTCTTCGGCATCTCGTTAATAGGTTAGTGCCGGAAAATGCATAAATATGACATAAAGTATGCATAAAACATGTAGATATCATCAATAATGTGGCATGGAACATAAGAAATTATCGATACGTCGGAGACGTATCAGCATCCCCAAGCTTAGTTTCTGCTCGTCCCGAGCGGGTAAACGATAACAAAGATAATGTCCGGAGTGACATGCCATCATAACCTTGATCATACTATTGTAAGCATATGTAATGAATGCAGCGATCCAAACAATGTAAATGACATGAGTAAACAAATGAATCATATAGCAAAGACTTTTCATGAATAGTACTTCAAGACAAGCATCAATAAGTCTTGCATGAGAGTTAACTCATAAAGCAATAATTCAAAGTAAAGGTATTGAAGCAACATAAAGGAAGATTAAGTTTCAGCGGTTGCTTTCAACTTGTAACATGTATATCTCATGGATATTGTCAATGTAAAGTAATATAACAAGTGCAATATGCAAGTATGTTGGAATCAATGCACAGTTCACACAAGTGTTTGCTTCTTGAGGTGGAGAGAGATAGGTGAACTGACTCAACAATAAAAGTAAAAGAATGGCCCTTCGCAGAGGAAAGCATCGATTGCTATATTTGTGCTAGAGCTTTGATTTTGAAAACAAGAAACAATTTTGTCAACGGTAGTAATAAAGCATATGTGTTATGTAAATTATATCTTACAAGTTGCAAGCCTCATGCATAGTATACTAATAGTGCCCGCACCTTGTCCTAATTAGCTCGGATTACCTGGATTATCATTGCAATGCACATGTTTTAACCAAGTGTCACAAAGGGGTACCTCTATACCGCCTGTACAAAGGTCTAAGGAGAAAGCTCGCATTGGATTTCTCGCTATTGATTATTCTCAACTTAGACATCCATACCGGGACAACATAGACAACAGATAATGGACTCCTCTTTTATGCATAAGCATTCAACAACAGTTAATTTTCTCATATGAGATTGAGGATATTTGTCCAAAACTAAAACTTCCACCATGGATCATGGCTTTAGTTAGCGGCCCAATGTTCTTCTCTAACATTATGCATGCTCTAACCATTTTAGTGGTAAATCTCCCTTACTTCATACAAGACGAACATGCATAGCAACTCACATGATATTCAACAAAGAGTAGTTGATGGCGTCCCCAGGAACATGGTTATCGCACAACAAGCAACTTAATAAGAGATAAAGTGCATAAGTACATATTCAATACCACAATAGTTTTTAGGCTATTTGTCCCATGAGCTATATATTGTAAAGGTGAAGAATGGAAATTTTAAAGGTAGCACTCAAGCAATTTACTTTGGAATGGCGGAGAAATACCATGTAGTAGGTAGGTATGGTGGACACAAATGGCATAGTGGTTGGCTCAAGGATTTTGGATGCATGAGAAGTATTCCCTCTCGATACAAGGTTTAGGCTAGCAAGGTTTATTTGAAACAAACACAAGGATGAACCGGTGCAGCAAAACTCACATAAAAGACATATTGTAAACATTATAAGACTCTACACCGTCTTCCTTGTTGTTCAAACTCAATACTAGAAATTATCTAGACCTTAGAGAGACCAATTATGCAAACCAAATTTTAGCAAGCTCTATGTATTTCTTCATTAATAGGTGCAAATTATATGATGCAAGAGCTTAAACATGAGCACAACAATTGCCAAGTATCACATTATCCAAGACATTATAGCAATTACTACATGTATCATTTTCCAATTCCAACCATATAACAATTTAACGAAGAAGAAACTTTCGCCATGAATATTATGAGTAAAGCCTAAGGACATATTTGTCCATATGCAACAGCGGAGCGTGTCTCTCTCCCACACAATAAATGCTAGGATCCATTTTATTCAAACAAAACAAAAACAAAAACAAACAGACGCTCCAAGCAAAGCACATAAGATGTGATGGAATAAAAATATAGTTTCACTAGAGGAACCTGATAATGTTGTCGATGAAGAAGGGGATGCCTTGGGCATCCCCAAGCTTAGACGCTTGAGTCTTCTTGATATATGCAGGGTGAACCACCGGGGCATCCCCAAGCTTAGAGCTTTCACTCTCCTTGATCATATTGTATCATCTCCCTCTCTTGATCCTTGAAAACTTCCTCCACACCAAACTCAAAAAAACTCATTAGAGGGTTAGTGCACAATTAAAATTTACATGTTCAGAGGTGACATGATCATTCTTAACACTTCTGGACATTGCACAAAGCTACTGAAAGTCAATGGAATCGAAAAATCCATCAAGCATAGCAAAACGAGGCAATGCGAAATAAAAGGCAGAATCTGTCAAAACAGAACAGTTCGTAAAGACGAATTTTATTGAGGCACCAGACTTGCTCAAATGAAAATGCTCAAATTGAATGAAAGTTGCGTAAATATCTGAGGATCACTCACGTAAATTGGCATAATTTTCTGAGTTACCTACAGAGAATTTGGCCCAGATTCGTGACAGCAAAGAAATCTGTTTCTGCGCAGTAATCCAAATCTAGTATGAACCTTACTATCAACGACTTTACTTGGCACAACAATGCACAAAACTAAGATAAGGAGAGGTTGCTACAGTAATAACAACTTCTAAGACTCAAATATAAAATAAAGGTACTGTAGTAAAAACATGGGTTGTCTCCCATAAGCGCTTTTCTTTAACGCCTTTCAGCTAGGTGCAGAAAGTGTGTATCAAGTATTATCAAGAGACGAAGTGTCAACATCATAATTTGTTCTAATAATAGAATCAAAAGGTAACTTCATTCTCTTTCTAGGGAAGTGTTCCATACCTTTCTTGAGAGGAAATTGATATTTAATATTACCTTCCTTCATATCAATGATAGCACCAACGAGTTCGAAGAAAAGGTCTTCCCAATATAATGGGACAAGATGCATTGCATTCAATATCCAAGACAACAAAATCAACGGGGACAAGGTTATTGTTAACGGTAATGCGAACATTATCAACTCTTCCCAAAGGTTTCTTTGTAGAGTTATCAGCAAGATTAACATCCAAATAACAATTTTTCAATGGTGGCAAGTCAAGCATATTATAGATTTTCTTAGGCATAACGGAAATACTTGCACCAAGATCACATAAAGCATTACAATCAAAATCATTGACCTTCATCTTAATGATGGGCTCCCAACCATCCTCTAGCTTCCTAGGAATAGAAGTTTCGCGTTCTAGTTTCTCTTCTCTAGCTTTTATGAGAGCATTTGTAATATGTTTTGTGAAAGCCAAATTTATAGCACTAGAATTAGGACTCTTAGCAAGTTTTTGTAAGAACTTTATAACTTCAGAGATGTGGCAATCATCAAAATCTAAACCATTATAATCTAAAGCAATGGGATCATTATCCCCAATGTTGGAAAAAATTTCAGCAGTTTTATCACAGGCGGTTTCGACGGTTTTAGCAGTTTCAGGCAGTTTTTCGCGCTTTGCATTAGAAGTGGAAACATTGCCAACACCAATTCTTTTACCATTAATAGTAGGAGGTGCAGCAACATGTGTATCATTAGTATTACTAGTGGTGGTAATAGTCCAAACTTTAGCAATATTATCTTCTTTCTCATTTTCTTCTTTCTCCCACCTAGCACGCAATTCGGCCATCAATCTTATATTCTCATTAATTCTAACTTGGATGGCATTTGCTGTAGTAACAATTTTATGATTATTATTTTCATGAGGCATAACTTTCGATTTCAAAAGATCAACATCAGCAGCAAGACTATCGACTTTAGAAGCAAGTATATCAATTTTCCCAAGCTTTTCTTCAACAGATTTGTTAAAAGTAGTTTGTGTACTAATAAATTCTTTAAGCATAGCTTCAAATCCAGGGGGTGTGTTCCTATTATTGTTGTAAGAATTACCATAAGAATTACCATAGCCGTTGCCATTATTATAAGGATATGGCCTATAGTTGTTACTAGAATTGTTCTGGTAAGCATTGTTGTTGAAATTATTATTTTTGATGTAGTTTACATCAACATGTTCTTCTTGAGCAACTAATGAGGCTAACGGAACATTATTAGGATCAATATTTGTCCTATCATTCACAAGCATAGACATAATAGCATCAATCTTATCACTCAAGGAAGAGGTTTCTTCGACAGAATTTACCTTCTTACCTTGTGGAGCTCTTTCCGTGTGCCATTCGGAGTAATTAATCATCATATTATCAAGAAGCTTTGTTGCTTCACCAAGAGTGATGGACATAAAGGTACCTCCAGCAGCTGAATCCAATAGGTTCCGCGAAGAAAAATTCAGTCCTGCATAAAAGGTTTGGATGATCATCCAAGTAGTCGATCCATGGGTTGGGCAATTTTTAACCAAAGATTTCATTCTTTCCCATGCTTGTGCAACATGCTCAGTATCCAATTGTTTAAAATTCATTATGCTACTCCTCAAAGATATAATTTTAGCAGGGGATAATATCTACCAATAAAAGCATCCTTGCATTTAGTCCATGAATCAATATTATTCTTAGGCAGAGATAGCAACCAATCTTTAGCTCTTCCTCTTAATGAGAAAGGGAACAATTTTAATTTAATAATGTCACCATCTACATCCTTATACTTTTGCATTTCACATAATTCAACAAAGTTATTGAGATGGGCAACAGCATCATCAGAACTAACACCAGAAAATTGCTCTCGCATAACAAGATTTAGTAAAGCAGGTTTAATTTCAAAGAATTCTGCTGTAGTAGCAGGTGGAGCAATAGGTGTGCATAAGAAATCATTATTATTTGTGGTTGTGAAGTCACACAAATTAGTATTTTCAGGAGTACCCATTTTAGCAATAGTAAATAAAGCAAACTAGATAAAGTAAATGCAAGTAACTAATTTTTTTGGGTTTTTAATATAGCAAACAAGATAGTAAATAAAGTAAAACTAGCAACTAATTTTTTTGTATTTTGATTTAGTGCAGCAAACAAAGTAATAAATAAAATAAAGCAAGACAAAAACAAAGTAAAGAGATTGGGATGTGGAGACTCCCCTTGCAGCGTGTCTTGATCTCCCCGGCAACGGCGCCAGAAATTTAGCTTGACACGCGTACAACACGCGACCGTTGGGAACCCCAAGTGGAAGGTGTGATGCGTACAGCGGTAAGTTTCCCTCAGTTAGAAACCAAGGTTTATCGAACCAGTAGGAGTAAAGAAGCACGTTGAAGGTTGATGGCGGCGAGATGTAGTGCGGCGCAACACCAGGGATTCCGGCGCCAACGTGGAACCTGCACAACACAACCAAAGTACTTTGCCCCAACGAAACAGCGAGGTTGTCAATCTCACCGGCTTGCTATAACAAAGGATTAGATGTATAGTGTGGATGATGATTGTTTGCAGAGAACAGTAGAACAAGTATTGCAGTAGATTGTATTCGATGTAAAAGAATGGACCGGGGTCCATAGTTCACTAGAGGTGTCTCTCCCATAAGATAAATAGCATGTTGGGTGAACAAATTATAGTTGGGCAATTGAGAAATAGAGAGGGCATGACAATGCACATACATGATATGATGAGTATTGTGAGATTTAATTGGGCATTACGACAAAGTACATAGACCGCTATCCAGCATGCATCTATGCCTAAAAAGTCCACCTTCAGGTTATCATCCGAACCCCTTCCAGTATTAAGTTGCAAACAACAGATAATTGCATTAAGTATGGTGCGTAATGTAATCACATCCTCGGACATAGCATCAATGTTTTATCCCTAGTGGCAACAGCACATCCATAACCTTAGGGGTTTCTGTCACTCCCCCAGATTCACGGAGACATGAACCCACTATCGAGCATAAATACTCCCTCTTGGAGTTACAAGCATCAACTTGGCAAAAGCATCTACTAGTAACGGAGAGCATGCAAGATCATAAACAACACATAGATTGATAATCAACATAACATAGTATTCTCTATCCATCGGATCCCAACAAACACAACATATAGTATTACAGATAGATGATCTTGATCATGTTAGGCAGCTCACAAGACCCGACAATGAAGCATAATGAGGAGAAGACAACCATCTAGCTACTGCTATGGATCCATAGTCCAGGGGTGAACTACTCACTCATCACTCCGGAGGCGACCATGGCGGTGTAGAGTCCTCCGGGAGATGAATCCCCTCTCCGGCGGGGTGCCGGAGGCGATCTCCGAATCCCCCGAGATGGGATTGGCGGCGGCGGCGTCTCCGGAAGGTTTTCCGTATCGTGGCTCTCGGTACCGGGGGTTTCGCGACGAAGACTATTTGTAGGCGGAAGGGCGAGTCGGGAGAGTCACGAGGGGCCCACACGCTAGGCCGGCGCGGCCGGGGCTTGGGCCGCGCCGCCCTCGCTGTGGCGCCGCCTCGTGGCCCCACTTCGTTAGTCCTCCGGTCTTCTGGAAGCTTCATGTGAAAATAGGCCCCTGGGCGTTGATTTCGTCCAATTCCGAGAATATTTCCTTACTAGGATTTCTGAAACCAAAAACAGCAGAAAACAGCAACTGGCTCTTCGGCATCTCGTTAATAGGTTAGTGCCGAAAAATGCATAAATATGACATAAAGTATGCATAAAACATGTAGATATCATCAATAATGTGGCATGGAACATAAGAAATTATCGATACGTCGGAGGCGTATCAAGGGGTAAAACCGTATTTTTACTGAGAAGGAATTGGACAGGCGCTACAGTAGGTGTGCCAGAAAAAGCGGAGGACATGTGTCCCCCACTTGCGTAACGTGTCAACATGCCACAGATTTTGGGTCCACAATTCTGTGACATGACAGAGTTCGCGTGTTCCCGATACAGAGTCTGTGGCTATCGTCAGCATTGATGTCTGACATAGGCATCCCCAATGGGCCTACCGAAGATGGTACCCGGGGTTTACTGAAGGCCCATGACCCGAAAGATAAGAAGAATCAGAAGCCCAGTTTACTATTAAGGAAATGTAGAGTTGTATTAGGATACAATACTTGTAATCTTGCGGGATGAGTTGGAAACCCTCCCGGACTCTGTAACTTGTGTATCACGAATCCCTCGGCTCCGCCTCCTATATAAGGGGGAGTCGAGGGACAAAGAAAGCATCGATTCATTGTCTCACAAACCCTAGTTTTCATATCGTCGAGCACTTTTCGACTGAAACCTTCGAGATCTACTTGCCCTCTACTTCCGACTAAAACCCTAGTCTACAACCCGTAGGCATTGACAATTAATCCCTTGTCAATTGGCGCCGTCTGTGGGAATTAGAGGCGTCAAGGATCTGATCTCGATGGCACGTTCAAGATCGTCGACTTCATCAACAGCAAGCAACGCGATGGATCGAGGTAAGCAGATCGAAACTGGTCTAATCGATTTTGTTCCTCACCCGCCCTCCCGTTTGGATGCATATGCGTATCTGGAGGAGCCTATGGAGATGACGTTCGGAAGGTTCCACTTTCGCGTCGAGAAAGACGGAGCGTATCGTCTCGAAATTCCGATCTCATCGGGATTCGCGGCGGTCGACTCCGATTTTTCGAGTTTAACATCGTCAATCGAGTCAGGCGACGAGGAGACTTCTTCGCCACGCTTCATCAGCACCAGGGCAAGCGAAAAGCTCGCCAAGATCTTCAGCGACATGTCCTTCGAGTCATCCACGGACTCAGATATAAGCGATGACTCGAGCAGTATCGACAGCTTCAACTTCATCGATAGATCCACTACCGTTGGCAAGGTCTTCACCAATCTCTATGATGGTGTCACCAAAACCAGCAAGGTGCAGAATTCAAAATATCATCAGATCTATGCCATTGGAGAAGCAAGTCGCGATCAGGAGGAGACGTCGGAGGCTTTCGACGATTTGGGAAATCCATATGTCGATCCCTCTGACCTAAGGCGAGGTTTAGGCAATAAATACGTCGGGCCTACACCACGTGTTAGAGTTCAACTTCCACAAGCAGCATGGGATAGAGCCGCAAGAGCTATGGATGGTTTAGAACCAATGGCCACCACCGCTACGACGGAAGAATTGCAAGCATACCAATATAGGCTCGCTCGAGCTGGAAGGGAATTGGAAAAACAGACAGTACGCTTTGAACAGAAGAAAGGAGGCAGCTTCCGCGTCAAGCAGGCGAAGGGCGGAGTTAAGTCAACATTCAGGAACTTCGGGAGATAGCCATAGAGAAGCTCGGAACAGAGCAAGATCTAGGCTGCAAAACATACCTGAGGCTGATAGGGAGAACTTGGTTCAAAACCTCGATATGTCCTTTATGTCGATAGATACGAGAGGGAACATTATCCCTAAGACACCGGAAGCTGGGTATATGGCGACACAAGCCTTTATCCTCGCATCCAAGCCACCTCCCGGAGATCCAAGAGAAGCATTGTACAACATGGCCATGGTAGGAGTTGGAGCTATGGGAACGACATTCGTAACTTCGCCTCCCGAAGGATCAGGAAGGCAAAATAGTCCACAACCTACTGCAGCAGCACCAGCTCCCGAGAGAGCAAGTGGAGCAAGAGATACAGCAGCTCAAGCACGGGTGGACAGAGCACGACAAAGCAGAAGGGAACATCGGCACTCCCCGGAGATAGATGATGAGGATATGTGTGGGCTGCCGTGCTTCACAAGGAGGGTCCGGAAAACTCGAGTTCCTTCAGGGTTCAAATTACCCGATAACTTCAAAAAGTTCGACGGCTTGCAAGATCCAGAGGATTGGCTAGTCGATTATCTCGAGACGGTGAAGCTGATAGGAGGAACCAGAGCAACAGCCATGCAGAGCATCCAAGTGCATTTAAGTGGAGCCGCGAGATCTTGGATAAAGAAGCTTCCTCCGGGTTCCATCGACAGCTGGGACAGTTTCAAGGATGTGTTTGTCAAGAACTTTCGATCTACCTGTAAAAAACCTGCATCGTTAGAAGAGCTGAGAGCGTGTCGACAAAAGCAGGATGAATCAATGAGAAAGTATATCCAAAGGTGGAATATCATTAAGAACTCGGTAGAAAATATATCTGACGAGAGAGCGATAGATGTGTTTGTCGCAGGAATCCGACGAGGAGATTTTGTCGAGGACTTGGGGAGAACCAACCCAAAGACAGTATCAGCGTTGATGGAGATAGCAAATAGGTGGGCAGATGGAGAAGATGTTGTTCACAACAAACGGCATAGGTCACCAGAGCATGACCGTGGTCAAAATTATCAAAATAGACGTCGATTTTCTCGGCAATTCTCGAATTATGATGCTCCTGGCCAAATCTCGGCTGGATTTCGAGCAAGCGCTGGTGGAGGCAATAGAGATGACTATCAAAGGAGCAACGAGCAGTCAGGCGACAATAGAAATGACTCCCGAAATAATAGGCAAAATAGTGGGCCAAGGTTCCAGAGACCTTTCGTGTCTCCCGAGGATATGATGAACGGGCCGTGTCAGATGCACTTCTATCTCGACAGCAACGGGAAGAGATAGTCAGGACACCTGCAGAAGGACTGTCGAAATTTTCAGGCAATGCTAAGGTATGCAGGGCAAGCCAATGCTCAGGCGACAAATAGAAACCCTCAAGGGCCCAGGAGTGAGATCCACTTGCCACCTCCTCCCGCAATTACGGACGAAAATCGACACCAGCTCAGAATAGCGGCAGCACCACAACCACCTCCATATGTTGATCCCAATTCCAACGGAGCGGTCTCGATGATTCAGAAGGTTAGGCCGTCCAATAGAGCCCAGAAAGTGATTTCACGACAAGTGTTCATGGCAGAGAAGATGCCTCCACCAACGGTTGAGTACCTAATTTGGTCAGGGCAGGACATTGGCTTCACAATAGCAGATCATCCGCAGCAAGTTCCTCGACCTGGGCAGTCAGCACTTATCTTACCAGCAGTGATCGCAGGATTCGACGTATCTCGAGTATTCATAGATGGAGGCAGCAGTCTAAACCTTATGTACGCTGATACACTAAGGAAGATGAACATATCTCTAGAAAATCTGAAACCAACCGACACACGTTTCCATGGCATCACGCCGGAGAAGCCGAGTTATCCGTTGGGGAAGATCAATCTCGACGTTCAGTTTGGGACCCGAGAGAACTACAGAATAGAAAGGCTGGAGTTTGATGTTGTGGATTTCCCGTCGCAGTATCACGCCTTGTTGGGACGACCAGCATATGCCAGGTTTATGGCGGTACCACATTACACATACTTGTTATGGAGGATGCCTGGACCTAAGGGACCAATCACAGTCAAAGGAAGCTTCGCGCTAGCCGATAAATGTGACAAGGATTTTCATCGACTGTCAGAAACTTTCGGGATGCAAGCAGAATACATGGCGTCAAGGCTCACGACTGATTATGATGTGCTGCCAGACGTAGGGAGGCCTAACAAAGAACCAACCTTTAACACTGCAAAAGATTCCAAGGAGGTGCAAATTCACGCGACAGATCCGAAGAAGACGACGTCCATCGCGACAGACATGGACCTCGCATAGGAAAGCGCGCTTGTCGAGTTCCTCCGTGAGCACAGGAAAATCTTCGCATGGTGTCCAGCTGACATGCCAGGAGTACCCAGGGAACTTGCCGAGCACCACCTAAACTTGGATCCAATAGCGAGACCAATCAAACAACCTTTGCGGCGTTTTTCGGAGCCAAACCGCAAAACTATGCTGTCAGAGATTGATCGACTGAGAGAAGCTGGTTTCATTAAGGAGCTGCATACAGAGGCCACGTGAGTAGCAAACCCAGTGTTGGTCCCAAAGAAAAACACTAAAGTCCTTCGCATGTGTGTCGACTTTACGTGTCTTAACAAGCACTGTCAAAAGGATCACTTTCCCCTCCCGAGGATCGATCAAATTATCGACTCCACGGCAGGATGTGAACGTCTTTCCTTCCTGGATGCATACTCTGGTTATAACCAAATCAGATTGAAAGAAGAAGACGAGGTCAAAACAACGTTCATTACACCTTACGGCGTGTTTTGCTCTAGAACGATGCCCTTTGGTCTAAAAAATGAGGGAGCAACATATAAGCGGATGATGCAGAAGTGCTTAGCAACACAGATTGGAAAAAACGTACAAGTGTACATTGATGATGTCGTCATAACGTCAAAAAAGGGGGCAACGCTAATCGAGGATCTGAAGGAAACTTTCGACAACCTCGACAAGTTTTGCCTCAAGCTGAATCCGACGAAGTATTCTTTCGGCGTCCCTGCAGGAGAACTTCTCGGGTTCCTAGTATCAGCAAGAGGGATTGAAGCTAATCCCGAAAAAATTCAAGCTATCGTAACAATGAGGAAGCCAACGAAGCTAAAAGAGATACAACAGTTAACTGGGCGAGTCGCAACTTTAAGCAGATTCATCGCCAGGCTGGGAGAAAAGGCATTACCGTTCTACGCTTTAATCAAGCAAGGAGAGAAGTTCCGGTGGAACGAAGAGGCAGATAGAGCCTTCGAGGATCTTAAAACGCACAATTTCGACACCACCAATCTTGGTAGCGCCAAAAGAGAAGGAACACCTCCTGTTATACATTGCGACTACACCCCAGGTGGTCAGCACGGCGCTAGTTGTCGAAAGAGAGGAAGAAGGAAAACTCCATGGAGTGTAGAGGCCGGTATATTTCATCAGTGAAGTCTTATCGCCTTCAAAACAGCGGTACCGCAGTACCAAAAGCTAGCATATGGAGTGTTCACAACCGCAAGAAAATTGTGGCACTATTTTTCGGCACACCCGATAATAGTGGTCAATGAAGCACCTCTATCCAATATACTAAATAATCCAGAAGCTACAGGTCGTGTCTCCCTTTGGGGAATAGAACTTTCTCCTCGGGACATCACGTATGAAAAGAGAAAAGCAATAAAGTCGCAAATTCTGCCAGATTTCATCGCAGAGTGGATGGAGCTGCAAAATACAGGACCCCCGGATTTATCGAGAACTTGGACTATGAACTTTGACAGGTCCAAGAGGGTAGAAGGAGCTGGAGCAGGCGTGATACTTATATCACCTGAAGGCGACAAACTAAAGTATGTCTTACGGATGATGTTCCCAAACGCGTCTAACAATGAGGCAGAATACGAAGCTCTTATACACGGGATGAAGATGGGAAAGGCTTGTGGTGCAACTCGACTAAAAATCTTTGGCGACTCACAATTGGTAGCTCAGCAAGTCATGAACCAATGTGATGCAGTCAATGATAGCATGGTGGCGTACAAAAAAGTGTATAATGAGCTCGAGAAATTATTTGATGGATGCGAAGTAAACCACATCAGCAGGCTGAGCAATGATGAGGCTGATGTTCTTGCAAACATCGGGTCGCAGTGCCTCGCAATTCCACCAGGAGTGTTTTGGGAAGAGATAACCGAGAGGTCTACAAAGCCGAAGAAGGCGCAGAAGAAGCAGAAGGAGGAGAAAACTTCGACGGCTCCCAAAGAAGCTCCAGAAGAAGAAGACCAGGAGTTAGTGATGATGGTGCAGGTCCCATGGATGCAAGCGTACATATCGTACATCCTAAGGAAAGAAATACCCGACGACCCAGTTGAAGCAAGGCGAGTTATTCGACGATCCAAAGCCTTTACAATGGTCAAAGGGGAGTTGTACAAGCGCAGTATTTCAGGTGTGTTACAAAGGTGCGTCACACCCGAGGAAGGAAGGATAATCCTGAAGGACGTACACGAGGGAATATGTGGTCATCACGCGAGTAGTCGAGCTATAGCGGCCAAGGTTTTTCGAGCTGGATTTTACTGGTTGACAGCAATCGAGGACGCGAAGGAGATAGTACGAACTTCTGACGCGTGCGAGAGATTTGCCGCGAAGCCGCACTCTCCGGCAGCAGAGTTGATGCCAATACCATTGTCTTGGCCCTTTGCTCAATGGGGCCTCGATATGGTGGGAAAGTTACACAAGGCCTCGCCAGGAGGATACGAGTATATGCTCGTCGCTGTCGACAAATTCACCAAGTGGATAGAAGCAAAGCCGATAAATTCACCAGACGCAGCGTCAGCAATAAAGTTCGTGAAAAGCATTGTTTTTCGGTTTGGAGTACCTCATAGCTTCGTCACGGACAATGGCAGTAACTTCACATCCAAGGAATTCAAGGCATACTGTGCAGAAGTAGGCATCAAATTGCACTTTGCGTCAGTTGGACACCCGCAAACCAATGGTCAAGTCGAGAAAGCCAACGGTATCATCTGCAATGGTATCAAGAAGCGTTTGTTGGGACCACTGGAAAAAGCTCGGCATACGTGGCCAAAAGAGTTGCCAAGTGTATTATGGAGTATTCGAACAACGCCAAATACAGCAACACGGGAGACTCCATTTTTTCTGGTCCATGGAGCAGAGGCAGTATTGCCGATAGAAATAGAGCATAATTCTCCAAGAGTCATGGAGTACGATGAAGAAACCTCCAAAAGAGCATTAGAGGACGATGTCGATGCACTTGACGAAGCTCGAGATGAAGTACTATCACGGGTCACCAAGTACCAGCAAGATCTGAAAAATTACCACAGTCGACGTTTGCGACCAAGATCCTTTCAGGTTGGAGATTTAGTTCTACGACTCAATCAACAGAGCACTGAAAAACTCGAGTCACCATGGCTTGGCCCTTACATCGTCACGGAAGTCATCGAAGGAGGAGCATACAGGATCAAGGACAAGAAGACGGGGGTTCCCGAGAAAAACCCCTGGAACGTGGCGCAACTCAGGCGTTTCTACGCTTAGAGCCGAAATATAGTCCTCCTTTGTAAAAATACAATGTACTGAAACGCCCGCGAGTTTTCAGACGCACTCTTTTCCTTTTCAGGGCACCGAGTGGGGCTGCAAAGGTTTTTAATGAGGCAGGCTCGCCTTGCTTCAATATAGTAAAAGATATTGGTGATATACATCTTTCTTCGTCGACAGGCTCGGGGGCTCATAATCCACGACAAAAAAATATATATACGATTTCTCTCAAAATAGTAAATTCATCGAGACGCAAAAATAGCTTGAGCTCCGGCCAAAGGCTCGGGGGCTTCACAATATAGATTATACTTTACAATATAGACAACTTCATCATCACGAAGAATTCAACACAAAAAATATATACGATTTCTCGCAATATAGTACAACTCAGTTAATGCCTAATATACTATCTATAGATAGACCTTTGTTATTTGCAGCAGTTGTCGTATGTTCAGCATAGCTCCCTTTGACAAAGAATTCAGAGTCCATCCGAAGAAGTTCGTCCATCATTTCTTCAGCCACGGGAGTTACAATATCATTAATTTTATTGATGTTCATTTTTCGCTTCGACTGCATGGCCAGACACTTGGCGACAATTTTCGTCAGGTCTAATTTTCGGTAGCAGATCTGTATCATAATCATGGCAAATCTTGCTCCAGCAGATAGTTGAGCTCGCACAAAGTTATGGATATGAGGGGCATCCCGAAATTTTTCCATCAGACCAAGAAGAGTGTCCGGTATTTCGTTCCGAGGAAACATCGTAATATAAACCAAGGACAAGGTTCTGGTACAGAAATCAAGGAACTCACAAACCTGACAGGCGCGGTCTTGAAACCTGACAATCTGTCGGGTGCGTTCTGGAGTGGCCCAGAACAGAGAACCATGGTCAAGTGAAAGGTTAACCAGGAGATTTGTCCTTGCGTCTACCCTTTGGTCTTCAGCAGCAGTGTCTAGAAAGGAACCTATTTGGCGACAGCACAAGAGTTTCAAAGGAGGAAACAACGAAAAAACAGAAGAAGTTTTGGTTTGCAAAAAGCATACCTGACATATCCAAACTAGCTTCATTCATCAACTCGAGCATAAAATTCTCTCGGGTGGTAGCTTTTGCAGCTTCAGAAATGGCGGCTTCCTTGGCAGCTATATCTTCTTGAGCCTGCTGCAGTGCAACCTTCTCTTTTTCGGATGACTTCCGAGATTGCTCCATCACCACAAGTGTTTGCTTCTTCGCATACTGAAGCTGCTGACAAAGTTCTTCCAAGTCCTGTGCTGAACCCTTACTCAAGGAATCTTCACCCAACTCACTATCAATAGGCGTTTTCTTCAAGCGAGAGGAAGTAGGAAAAACATCGGAGGGACGAGGAGTTGGAGTGTAGTTATCAAATTTCAACTGAAAACAAAAGGTTTGACATCAATCATCAAGCACAATAGAATTCCATTGATTCTCAGAATATTTACAAGGTATTACAATGGAGGACACCTTAGCAAGCTACTGGGAGAAGTGTCGCCAAAAGCTACTTTGGCGACAGCGTCAAAAGAAAAAAGAAGAAGAGAAGAAGTAAGAAAGACAGGGTGGTCTACTTGACCTCCGGCTTAGATGAGCTTGGAGCAGGAGCTGGCTTGCAACCGAGGAAGGCAAGGATCGACTTTGAGGGAGGCTTGGCAGCTTTAATCAAAGTTTGCCACTTCTTCGTTTCCATCTCCTTGATGTCGCCAACTTTCGCCCAGTCGACGCTTTGTTGGCTATCAGCAACCAGAGCAATGGTGCCTTCAACGCCAATCTTTAGGCCTTCTTGTCGAAGTTTGAGCCCGAGATCTTCCGTCAGGTTGAAGCATTTGGCGAGAGCAGTAAAAGTGTTGGGCTCTTCTTTCTTCGGGAAGAAATAGGGGAAAAGCTTCGATAGACCTGCTTCGGCGTCAGCAAGGCCATCACGTGCTTCATCTCCATGGATCTCAAGGAGAGAAAGTGCGTCGATAAGCTCATCGCCTTCAGGACATTCCAGTTCATACTCTTGATGCGTTCTCCCTGAAAACAAGCAAAAGAAAGCTCGTCAATAAGTAAGCTAGAGAAAGTGAAGCAACCCGAAGAAATGCACAAGGATTTGAGTACTTACTAACAAAACGTCGACTCTGCGATTGCAAGCGACTGAGGATTTCTTTTTCTCGAGCAGCTTGCTCGGTCATCTTGTCGCTCAAAGCAGTTTCTGCTTCATGAAGTCTTTTTTGCAGATCTTCGATGACAGCAGCATCAGATTCAGCCTTCTTGAGAGCCTTCTCCTTTTGCTCCAGTTTACGAGCAAGGGAGTCAGCACGCTTGTTGGCCTCTATGAGATTTTCTGACAAAATAGTCGACAACAATCAAAGTCATGATAAGAAAAGACGGAAAGCCCATTTACAAGAAGAAGTAGCAAAATAGTACCTTCGGATTTTTTGGCATGATCACGGTACCCGACGAATTGGATACCGAGACGGATGAATTCCTTCATCAAAGGATGACAGAAAGGATAAAGAAAGAAAGAATTAATGCAGTAAAAAAAAAGCTCGACAACAAAAAGTACAAAGGAAGTGACAAACAAAAAAGAGTCGAAAAACATTGACATATTTGGAATAGAAGAGAAGTGAACAACTTACATCATCCAAGGGAGGTGTCATGGAGCTACCAGGTAGTAAGGCAAGCTCCTTGGTTGGCTCGACCCTTGCCCTCTTTGGCGAAGGGGCATGGGGGCTTGCAGGAGGAGTTGGGTGCTCGGTGTTTTGCTGAGGAGGCGAAGATTAATCTCCATCAGCCTGAGCTTCAGAAACAACTAAAGTACGCGACGTACTCGTGCGAGCAGTCGCGTCAATAGGTTGGTCTTCACCCACGTCGCCGCTGCGATAAAATGACGACAATATAAGAATCAAGATAGACAGAAATATCGAGAGCAAAACAATAACGAGCAGTAAAGAACTTACGAGCTAACAAGGGCATCCTCGTAAGGATTGAAAGCTGCCTTCCTTTCAGAAGGACCAGCTTCTTCGGCTTTGGAGGTGCCGGAATCTTCGACTTCATCCCTTTTCCTCTTGTTCCTTGGAGAAACAGCGGAAGGAAGGGAGCGTGTCGAGGCAGTGGCCTCAGATTCGGCTTCTTTTTCAGAGGAAGCCGCGGATTTTTGGGAACCCGCAACTTCACTCTCAGGGCGAGAAGTGCCCTGGTTGTTATCATCGACAACGGTACGTTCTTCAACTTCTCCACCTTCAGGAAGAGGAGGAAGAGAAGCCAGAACAGGATGGTTCTGCGAAAAACAAAAAAATGTCGACAAAAAGTTAAGCAAAAAAACGCTAGCAAGATAGTAGTCGACAAAATGCTAAAAATTCGAGAAGACAATATAGTAGACAAGAGGAAAAATTACCTTGGGAAGGGGATTGGCGCCACTATATGGCGTAATGTGGCAAGAGGATGGAATAGTATCCTTCTTGCTGAGCGACGAGATTCTTCGGATAAGCTTCTCCAAATCCTTCAAAGGAAGGTCTTTGGAGATCCTGTCGATGTCTTCTTCACCAGCGTACCTCCAAAGGGGATTTTTGCGAGCCTGGAGAGGCTGCACTCTAATCCTAAGGAAATAGGCTGTGATCTCAATACCCGACAGTTCCTTGCCGCGGGTGTTCTGGAGCTCGTGGATGCGAGTCATCAGCGCCTCTGTCGCCAATTTCTCATCTTCGCTAGCTTCAGCATCCCAGGAACGGCGGCGAAGGATTCTGGCTCCTCCGTCGAAAGGAGCGATGTTGTTCTCCACTGAATCGGAGCTCTGTTCGTGCACATACAGCCATCTCTTCCGCCAACCTTGGATGGAGTCGGGGAATTTGACGTCGAAGTATTCGACGTCAGAACGAACACAGATAACAACGCCGCCAATGTTGTAGGCGACGTTGTGGGAGCCATTACGGCGGAGGCAGAAGATACGCTTCCACAGAGCCCAATTAGGTTGGACTCCGAGGAAGCACTCACACAATGTGATAAAAATCGACACGTGGAGGATGGAATTGGGCGTCAGCTGATGCAGCTGAAGCCCATAGACAAAAAGAAGACCTCGAAGAAACTCATGGATAGGGGGAGAAAGACCGCGGATGAGGTGGTCAACGAAACTGACCCGGTACTCGATTGGAGGCGAAGGATAGCTCTCCTCCTTGGGGAAGCGGAGCGCATTCTCCTTCTTGGTGAACCCCAGCTTCTTCAGCAGGTTCATGTCCTGGTTGGAGATCTTAGATCTCTCCCACTCCAGATCTTCGGCGGCCATCTTGGACTCGGGAGTGCTGTGCCTGGTCAGACGCGCGCGAGGTGGCATCAATGGTCGTGGAGGAGAAAGGTGCGAGCGTGGTTGAGCGCTTGAAGCAATGGGAGCAGTGTAAGATTTTGCAGAGGAGAAGCAGAGGTGCGGCGCGAGCGAAAGTACTGAAGGAGGAAGACGATGACTTTATATAGAGGTGCGGTGAATCGACGCACCGTTGGATGAAGAAATTGCGGGATAGATGGTGCACACGTGGACAAGGGGTAAAAAGTAATTTCATATAGACGAGAAAGAACAGGAGCTACAGTGCGTGCGCCAGGAAAAGCGGAGGACGTGTGTCCCCCACTTGCACGACGTGTCAACTTGGTGGGCAGTTTGGGCCTGCAAGGCAGAGAGAGCAGTTCTCGCGTTTTACCGATACAGCGGTCTTGGCTATCGTCAGCACTGATGTCACCTTGGCAAAAGAAAAATTCGGCTAAGCAGCTTCATAAGAATGGCAACAGCAGAAGAATGTTGATTTTTGCGAGAGCCTTTGGTCAAATACAAGTTTTTGATCAAATTCTCGGGGGCTATTTTGGAACAATGAAAAACTCGAGAATGACAAAATAGAAACGGCGAGAGCCTATGATCAAATACAAGCATTTGCTCATAGCCTCGGGGGCTACTCCCATCGGGAGCGCTGTTCGCGCACCCGACAGATATGAAAATTGTGAGAAAGAAGGAAAATATAGCAACATAAGGCGTTGAGCCTACACCCAAGCACAAGTCCTTGGCTGTAGCCTCGGGGGCTACTCCCATCGGGAACGCTGTTCGCGTGCCCGATGAAATTATAAAAAGAGAGGAAAAAGAAAAAGTGAGCATATTTCGAGTTATACAAATAACTCTACATATACTCCCATCGGGAGAGCAATATAAGTCATCGGTTGACTCTATAAAATGTGCTATTCCAACAGCCGAAAAAGCACTCGACAATATATTCTCAGAGCGCCAAAGTTGCGAACAATCTCTGAATGCCGCAAAACTTTGCGAAGGGAAGACCCCAGATCCGTTCTGCGTGGCGTGGCGCCGTCTATGACGTCGGTTTGCTACTTTTTTCCGTATCAACAGATACGAAGAAAAATCCTAACGGATGCGTTAGGTACCCGATAAAATATGACTGGGACTCGGCAGAATGGTAAGACCTTAAGCGGCACCTGTCGAAGTTTACACCAGTATCCCGAGATCATGTCCAGGGACGTGATCTTGAAGTAGGTTTTTGCGGATTGCCACTAGAGCAGTTAACTAGTACCTGATCCGTCAGATGAACTAGCCCCAACTACCATTATCCCTGTACATGATATAATTTCGTATTCAAAGATATATGGTAAAGATTAGAGCTATCGAATGAATATAAAGCTGGAGATTTTCCCTGACTCTGCGATTCAAGCAAAATCTCGGGGGCTACTGACATAGGCATCCCCAATGGGCCTGCCAAAGATGGTACCCGGGGTTTACTGAAGGCCCATGACCCGAAAGATAAGAAGAATCAGAAGCCCAGTTTACTATTAAGGAAAGGTAGAGTTGTATTAGGATACAATACTTGTAATCTTGCGGGATGAGTTGGAAACCCTCCCGGACTCTATAACTTGTGTATCACGAATCCCTCGGCTCCGCCTCCTATATAAGGGGGAGTCGAGGGACAAAGAAAGCATCGATTCATTTTCTCACAAACCCTAGTTTTCATATCGTCGAGCACTTTTCGGCTGAAACCTTCGAGATCTACTTGCCCTCTACTTCTGACTAAAACCCTAGTCTACAACCCGTAGGCATTGACAAGTTAATCCCTTGTCAATGTCACCTTAACAGAGGAAAACTGCGACTACGGTGATGTGAAGATTGATGATAGAAAGAAGTGATGATAATTTCGCGAGCTTTTGATCAAATACAAGTTTTTGATCAAATGCTCGGGGGCTACTTTAGAATGAAGGAAATTTAAAATATGAGAAGAGAAAAAAGGCGAGAGCCTATGGTCCAATGCAAGCATTTGTCCATAGCCTCGGGGGCTACTCCCATCGGGAGCGCTGATTGCGCACCCGAGAGAAATAAAAAGATGACAATATAGCGACAAGAGCCGTGAGAATGTTGAGCCTACAACCAAGTACAAGTCCTTGGTTATAGCCTTGGGGGCTACTCCCATTGGGAACGCTGTTCGCGTATCCCGATGAAATTATAAAAAAAAAGTATGATGAGCATATTTCAAGTTATACAATAAACTCTTCATATACTCCCATCGGGAAGGCAAGATAAGTCATCCGTTGACTCGATAAAATGTGCTATCCCAACAGTCAAAAAAGCACTCAACAATATATTCTCAGAGTGTCTCAGTTGCGAATAATCTCTGAATGCCGCAAAACTCTGCGAAGGTAAGTCCCCGGATCCGTCCTGAGCGGCGTGGCACCGTCTCTGACGTCGGTTTGCTACTTTTTTTCCGTATCAACAGATATGAAGAAAAATCCTAACGGACGCATTAGGTACCCGATAAAACATGACAAGAACTCGACATATGGTAAGACCTTAAGCGGCACATGTCGAGTTACGCCAGTATCCCGAGATCATGTCCAGGGACGTGATCTTGAAGTAGGTTTTTGCGGATTGCCCTAGAGCAGTTAACTAGTACCTGATCCATCAGATGAACTAGCCCCAATTACCGTTATCCCTGTACAATATATGACTGTTTATTTAAAGTAATATGATAACTCGAAGAAATTATACGATGATTATAAAGTTGGAGATTTTCCCTGATTCTTCGATTCAAGCAAAATCTCGGGGGCTACTGACATAGGCATCCCCAATGGGCCTGCCGAAGATAGTACCCGGGGTTTACTGACGGCCCACAGGACGAAGAATACAAAGTTCGGAAGCCCAATTAGTTTTAAGGAAAGATAGAGTTGTATTAGGAAACATAGAGATTTGTAATTTTACAGGTTGAACTCAGAGAGTCTCCCGGAATCTGTAATCTTGTGTAACACAGTACTCTCGACTCCGCCTCCTATATAAGGGGGAGTCGAGGGACAAAGAGAGAATCGAATCCATTGTCAACATAACCCTAATTTCTTAGTCGTCGAGTACTTTTCGGCTGAAACCCTCGAGATCTACTTGCCCTCTACTTCCAACTAAACCCTAGTCTACCATTCGTAGGCATTGATAAGTTAATCCCTTGTCATGCTCATTGATGTCTACTCACGCTTCTTTTCCTGTAGACAGTGTTGGGCCTCCAAGAGCAGAGGTTTGTAGAACAGCAGCAAGTTTTCCCTTAAGTGGATCACCCAAGGTTTATCGAACTCAAGGAGGAAGAGGTCAAAGATATCCCTCTCAAGCAACCCCGCAACCACAAAGCAAGAAGTCTCTTGTGTCCCCAACACACCTAATACACTTGTCAGATGTATAGGTGCACTAGTTCGGCGAAGAGATAGTGAAATACAGGTGGTATGAATATATATGAGCAGTAGTAACGGCACCAGAAAATAGCTTGATGCTACAACTGGCGTGTGGTTGATGGTGGTAATATTGCAGGCAGTACAGATGCAGTAGAACAGTAAACAAGCGATTTCAGTATTTGGGAACAAGGCCTAGGGATCATACTTTCACTAGTGGACACTCTCAACATTGATCACATAACAGGATAAATAAATGCTATACTCTACACTCTCTTTTTGGATGATGAACACCACTAATTATGTAGGATTACACGAACCCTCAATGCCGGAGTTAACAAGCTCCACAATATTCGATATTCATGTTTAAATAACCTTAGTGTGCATGATAGATTAATAGTGTTACAAAACACATTGTAATCATAAAGGGATATAAATAAGCACTTCACTATGCTATTCATAACAGTGAATAAGTATTTTGTGAAATATAGCCTAAGAGACCCACACGGTGCACACACTGTCACCTTTACACACGTGGGACAAGGAGTCTCCGGAGATCACATAAGTAAAATCCACTTGACTAGCATAATGACTTCTAGATTACAAGCATCATCATATGAATCTCAATCATGTAAGGCAGCTCATGAGATTATTGTATTGAAGTACATAGGAGAGAGATTAACCACATAGCTACCGGTACAACCCCTTAGCCTCGATGGAGAACTACTCCCTCCTCATGGGAGACAGCAGCGGTGATGAAGATGGCGGTGGAGATGGCAGCGGTGTCGATGGAGAAGCCTTCCGGGGGCACTTCCCCGTCCCGACGGCGTTCCGGAATAGAGACTCCTGTCCCCCAGATCTTGGCTTCGCGATGGCGGCGGCTCTGGAAGGTTTCTCATACCGTGGCTTTTCCGTATCGAAGATTTAGGTCAGGGACCTTTAAATAGGCGAAGAGGCGGAGTTGGAGGCTTGACGAGGCGATGACACAATAGGGGGGCGCGGCCCACACCCTGGTCGCGCCAGCCTGGTGTGTGGGGCCCCCAGGGCTCCCCTCTGGCAGCTCTCGGGTGTTCTGGAAGCTTCGTCCAATTCTAAGACTCTGGGCGTTGATTTCGTCCAATTCCGAGAATATTTCCTCACTAGGATTTCTGAAACCAAAAACAGCAGAAAACAGGAACTGGCACTTCGGCATCTCGTTAATAGGTTAGTTCCGGAAAACGCATAAAATCATCATAAAGTGTGAACAAAACATGTAGGTAATGTCATAAAACAAGGATGGAATATAAGAAATTATCGATACGTCGGAGACGTATCAGCATCCCCAAGCTTAGTTCCTGCTCGTCCTCGAGTAGGTAAACGATAACAAAGATAATTTCTAAAGTGACATGCTACCAACATGATCTTAATCATACTATTGTAAAGCATATGAGACGAATGCAGCGATTCAAAGCAATGGTAAAGACAATGAGTAAACAATTGAATCATATAGCAAAGACTTTTAATGAATAGTACTTTCAAGACAAGCATCAATAAGTCTTGCATAAGAGTTAACTCACAAAGCAATAAATTCAAAGTAAAGGCATTGAAGCAACACAAAGGAAGATTAAGTTTCAGCGGTTCCTTTCAACTTGTAACATGTATATCTCATGGATATTGTCAACATAAAGTAATATGATGAATGCAAATATGCAAGTATGTAAGAATCAATGCACAGTTAACACAAGTGTTTGCTTCTTGAGATGGAAGGAAGTGGGTAAACTGACTCAACATGAAAGTAGAAGTGTAACATCCCAAATTTCAATAAAAGAAAGTTAGAAGAATTCCAGAGAGCAAAATTTCAAACAAACAAAAACTTTTCAAATTGCATATAGTGCCATGCATAGGACTTGTGCATTTGAGTGATATGCCATGATGATTGTTATTATGTGTTTAAGCTAAACCCTAAAACCCTAAAGTGATCATGAGAAGATCACAAACCAAATAAATTAAAAAGAGGAAGAAAATCAAATAAATGCAAAACCCTAAAAACCCTCACATATGCCCTATGGCATTTTTATAAATTTTGACCCTAGACCAAATTGGTTTTCACCATTAGTTGAATAATGTTACTAAACACTTATTACAACTTTTGGAATCAAAGAATCACAATTCAAATGAATTTCAAATACAAAGCTTGCTCACATATGATAATGGTCAAAACTGCAAATTATAGTCTGATCACTACTTTGAGCCATTGCCATTCAATTTTCTCAAACCAAACCTTGCTAACTCTTTGCACCACATCCAAATCAACATCAAGGTGAACACTTTTTGTAAAGATCACCATGCCAAATTCTTTCTTGATCATTAGCTATGCTCATCCAAAGTTGCAACTTTTTAACATATGTAACAATCTCACACTTGTCAAATTTGGCAATTCTATGAATTCAAAAATACCACCACCACACTTCACCACCTCTGGTCATTTCTAACTCATTGAGACACTCACAAATCAAAACTTGCAACAATGTAAATTAAATCAAATTTGGACAAATTTTGCAAATAGCATCTATGGCACTATTTGACACTATTGCAAATAGTGATCTACCCATCTAATCTACCTCAAACCTACACCAAATTGTCCCCTGGTTCCCTCTAACCATCAATACCACATAGTAAACCTAGGGAGGCAAACCCTAGCATGCATGACATGGCCATGCCGGCCATGTCGAGCCACCCTTCTCTCCCCTCTCTCCCTTCTTCCTCAGCCACGGCCACCGTGCCCAAACGACGCCACCTCACCTCCTACACCACCTAGCAACCGACCGTGTCGAGGAGGAGCACTGCACTGGCCAGACCAGCTCGCGCCCATGGCGGCCAGTATGCCGCTCGCGTCGCACGTGTGCGCGCCGTGGACGCGCACTGGCCACGCGCCACCCCGCCAGTACACGCACGCCCTGGACCCCCTTCGATCACGTTGAGCATCACCGTGCCACCGCGACGCCGCCAGACACGCGCTCAGCCCAGACCCGTGACCGCCGGCGCCGGAGACGACGACCTGCTCCCGTGAACGCCGCGGCAGTCGTGGAAGCAATGCGACCAAACTAGCCACCGCCCGACCAAGCTGTCGCCGCCAAACGCTTCGCCAGGAACCGCAGAACAGCGCCATGCCCTCGCCTAGCTCGCTAGCTCGCCGGAGACGCCGCGAGCATGTCGACCACCTCACTGCCCCGCAGCACCCTCGCGTTGCTATAAATAGAGCACTCCCCTCGTCGATCTGAGCACACCACCGCACTCGCCACCTCTCACTGCTTCTCAACCACCACACCACTCGCTCGATTCTCGCCGGAGCAAGGCCAATCGGGAGATCACCGCCGCGGAAGCTCTGCAGCAATCGCCGACGATCCCGACCACCTCAGGCGACGCCACTGCTACCTGGAGCTTCACCGTCGTCCACAACCTCGTCGAGCATACTGCCAACCCTTGTTGGAGCCGCCGTAAGCCCTCCGACCCCCTAGGCTCGCCGCCAGACTCTCGGCATCTCGCCGGCGAGACGATGAACCAGAGCCGCTCGATCGTGTTCTAATCCAACGCGTGAGATTGATCCATACCGTTTCGGCGTTTAAACATCGCTGACGGGTGGAGCCCTCCTGTCAGGCAGCCCACGCGGGCACAGACGCGTGGTGGGCTGGCCTTGGGCCGTTTTAACTCGTTTAGGCCCAGTTAACTTTCCCGCCGGCCTTTTTAATTCAAATTGGATTTAAACAATTCCAAATAATTTCAATACAGCCCAAACTTTGAAATTAAATAGTTTCAAATTGGCTTAACCAAATTCAATGAATTTTATATGGTTGGAAAGCTATGGAAATTATCTACACAATGCCACTGGTCCCATGACCAGATTAATTGTAGAATTAATTTGAGAAAAAGAAGAAGGCAGGGACTTTTCCATATTCAAATAATTATTAAAAATCAACCAAAATAGATATTAAGTTAATTCCAACTCTAATAGCTCACATTTGACTTACACTAATTGTTTATGCAATAAAATGGTGTGGTCACTTTGCATGATCATGCCCTAGTTTAATTAATGGATAAAATGGCTAGTTTAACTAGTTGATATTGTCCAAAACTATTAAGTAATTCATATGAAGTCTTATACTTCATTTAAACTTTGTCTCAATTGAATTCATGTGATGTTTGGACCCCTGGCCAAACTCACCTATATGAATTACTTAGAGATTTAAATCATATGAAGTATTATTAAATGATATGAGGTGATCCACTTCATTTAAATCATTTTCCCAAATGATCATGATGAATGTTTGACCTAGGTCAATATAAGTTCATATAAAATTGTTTGAGAAATTAAATCTTAAGAAGATTTCAATGAGAGGAAATTATTTCTCAAGAACCCTATGGAAACTATCATTTACATATTAAATAAAAAGAAGTAAATTCTACTCAAGCAACACAACCCATGCACCCTAATTAAATTATTTGTGTGCATAGAATAGTTTGAGTGTTTATATGTGATACATGGAGTAGCCATTGAATTAGTGAGTAATTATACTCGTATTCAAATTTAGACGCTAGCACCGGAGAGTACACCGAAGAAGAAGGTTGCTACCAGGAGGAGGAGGAGGAGAATTTTGAGAACTACCAAGGCAAGCTAATATTCTTGCAAAGTGCAAAGCCCCATTGGGGCAAGGCACCATGAATCTTACCTTTTCTTACATAAGCCTATCCCAAGTTTGTACATTACAAGTTTTTACTTGTTTTCTCAAGAAGTTACCTTTATAGTTAACTTTAGTCAAAATACAAGAAGTTACTAGAGTAGTGAAGTTATTCTCAATCAAGAAGGCAAGATAGCACCCCTCATGAATTAGAGCTAGTGCTAATGAAATAAAACTTGACTACTCTAGATGGGAACAATGTGACTTGAAATGAATTTGAAACCTTGGAATGATGATGCATTCCATTGAATGATTTTTGAAGGTGAATATGACCAAGAGAAGATAGTGATTTTTTGATAAACATGATATGGGTTTGAATGCGATACCTTTCCAATATTAAGTACCCCCACAATACCTGATTATGGGTAGGGCTTAACTGGAAGTTTATACATCTTAGTATGGGTTCCCTCTGAACACACGTCATAGGGGTTACGCTTGAGGCTGCCTCCGTTGTTGAGAAATGATGTGAAATTGAGGTGAATTGTACGGCCAAGCCTCGTGCAGTTCCCAGGTTGACAGTTGGTCTTCACTGGGAGGCCAAGCTCATGGGGAGAGGTGCTCATACTAGGATTTGTAAGTGAAAGGTTATGGTTGATGATCCGCATACTGTGTTACGATGATTCGGGGTAATCCCGACGGATGAAATCAAATGTTGTGGCACAAGTGTGCAACCTCTGCAGAGTGTAAACCTATTCGAATAGCCGCATCCACGGTTACGGACGGTTGGAAAGGCCATACAGTTTCCGATATCATATCTTTGAACAGGATGTTGAAAGAAGATGGTTGAATGACTTGTGGTGAATTGAATTGAAATCACCACTTGAATGGTGGGAATGACACTAATGTTCCCACTTGAGTTAGTTAGTACTTGAAAAGCTTTTCTCAAATACTTGTGAACTAAAACTGGCTTTATGCAAATAAACTAGAGCTTAGCAAACCTTACTAGAATGTCTAGCACTTACATTAGTATTAGTTTGCGAGTACTTAAAGTACTCACGGCTTTGTCCCTGGCTATTCAAATGGCCAGAGTATGAAGATGAACAAGGAGATGACCAGCAGGACGCCTACGACAACTAGGAGTCTTCCGACGTCAAGTGTTGGCCTATGGACTAGAGAGTCCTTGTATCTTACGCTTCCGCTATTTGAACTTGTGTTTGTTCGTTGATCAATAGATCAACTATTCGTGTAATATGGATGATGTGATTCTAAGATGTAAGACATTATGGTTTGTAATGAATGATGACTATGATACTTAACTATTATGCCTCGCAACAACAATATTCCTGGGATTGCGATGTATGACATAATAGGCATTCGGACTTAAATTTTCGTGTGTTGACAAGAAGAATGGCCCTTCGACGAGGGAAGCATTGATTGCTATATTTGTGCTAGAGCTTTCATTTTGAAAACATAGAGAGAGCATAAAAGTAAAGTTTTGAGAGGTGTTTGTTGTTGTCAACGAATGGTAATGGGCACTCTAACCCCCTTGCCAGACAGACCTTCAAAGAGCGGCTCCCATGAAACATTTTTATTTTTGGGTGGCACTCCTTCCAACCTTTACTTTCACAAACCATGGCTAACCGAATCCTCGGGTGCCTGCCAACAATCTCATACCATGAAGGAGTGCCTTTTTATTTTAGTTTTATTTAGATGACACTCCTCCCTACCTTTGCTTTCTCAAGCCATGGCTAACCGAATCCTCGGGTTCCGTCCAACAATCACATACCATGGAGGAGTGTCTATTTTTGTAAAATTATGAAGGTTAATTAATTTGGGACTGGGAATCCCATTGCCAGCTCTTTTTGCAAAATTATTGGATAAGCGGATGAAGCCACTAGTCCATTGGTGAAAGTTGCCCAACAAGATTGAAAGATAAACACCACATACTTCCTCATGAGCTATAAAACATTGACACAAATAAGAGGTAATAACTTTTTAAGTGTTTAAAGATAGCACTCAAGCAATTTACTTTGGAATGGCAGAGAAATACCATGTAGTAGGTAGGTATGGTGGACACAAATGGCATAGTTATTGGCTCAAGGATTTGGATGCACGAGAAGTATTCCCTCTCAATACAAGGCTTAGGCTAGCAAGGTTGTTTGAAGCAAACACAAGTATGAACCGGTACAGCAAAACTTACATAAGAACATATTGCAAGCATTATAAGACTATACACTGTCTTCCTTGTTGTTCAAACCCTTACTAGAAAATATCTAGACCTTAGAGAGACCAATCATGCAAACCAAATTTTAGCAAGCTCTATGTATTTCTTCACTAATAGGTGCAAAGTATATGATGCAAGACCTTAATCATGAGCACAACAATTGCCAAGTATCAAGTTATTCAAGACATCATACCAATTACTACATATAGCATTTCCCGTTTCCAACCATATAACAATTAACGAAGCAGTTTCAACCTTCGCCATGAACATTAGAAGCTAAGAACACATGTGTTCATATGAACCAGCGGAGAGTGTCTCTCTCCCACACAAGCATTTATTCAAACAAAAACAAAAACAAACAGACGCTCCAAGTAAAGTACATAAGATGTGATGGAATAAAAATATAGTTTCAAGAGAAGTGACCTGATAATTTTATCGATGAAGAAGGGCATGCCTTGGGCATCCCCAAGCTTAGATGCTTGAGTCTTCTTGAAATATGCAGGGGTGAACCACCGGGGCATCCCCAAGCTTAGACTTTTCACTCTTCTTGATCGTAGTATATCATCCTCCTCTCTTGACCCTTGAAAACTTCCTCCACACCAAACTCGAAACAAACTCATTAGAGGGTTAGTGCATAATAAAAAAACTCACATGTTCAGAGGTGACACAATCATTCTTAACGCTTCTGGACATTGCTCAAAGCTACTGGAAGTTAATGGAACAAAGAAATCCATCCTACACAGCAAAAGAAGCAATGCGAAATAAAAGGCAGAATCTATCAAAACAGAACAGTCCGTAAATACGAATTTGTAAGAGGCACCAGACTTGCTCAAATGAAAATGCTCAAATTGAATGAAAGTTGCGTACATATCTGAGGATCATTCACGTAAATTGGCAGAATTTTCTGAGTTACCTACAGAGAATTCAACCCAGATTCGTGACAGACAGAAATCTGTTTCTGCGCAGTAATCCAAATCTAGTATGAACTTTACTATCAAAGACTTTACTTGGCACAACAATGCAACAAAATTAAGATAAGGAGAGGTTGATACAGTAGTAACAACTTCCAAGACTCAAATATAAAACAAAGTTACTGTAGCAAAATAAACACATGGGTTATCTCCCAAGAAGTTCTTTCTTTATAGCCATTAAGATGGGCTCAGCAGTTTTAATGATGCACTCACAAGAAATAAGAGTTGAAGCAAAAGAGAGCATCAAGAAGCAAATTGAAAACAAATTTAAGTCTAACATGCTTCCTATGAAAATGAATCTTGTTGTTGAAGTATAAATGCATTGCCTAATCTCTTCCATCAGATCGGTCTTTTGGTTGCATTGGTTAGTGCATGCAGTTCTACATGGTATCAGAGCCAAGAGGTCTTGAGTTCAAGACCCGGCTGGCGCAATATAAAATAAAAATATTGCAACCCACTTTTGGTCCACGTTTAGGCCCGAGGGAGCCACACGTGAGGGGAAGTGTTGAAGTATAAATGCATTGCCTAATCTCTTCCATCAGATCGGTCTTTTGGTTGCATTGGTTAGTGCATGCAGTTCTACACTTGTAAATAAACAAATTCATGAAGCATAATGCAACAAGCATAGAAAGATAGAACAAGCGCAACTTCAAGATTCTCAACATAAGGAGGGGAAACTTAATATTATAAAGATGCATATAACCATGTTTCCCTCTCTCATAATAACTTTCAGAGGCATCATGAACAAACTCAACAATATAACTATCACATAAAGCATTCCTATTCACATGCATAAAAGTATCATTACTCTCCACATAAGCATAGTCAATTTTATTAGTAATAGTGGGAGCAAATTCAACAAAGTAGCTATCATTATTATTCTCATCATCAAATATAGGAGGCATATTATAATCATAATCAAATTTATCCTCCATAACAGGCGGCACCAAAAGACCACTATCATTATAATCATCATAAATAGGAGGCAAAGTATCATCAAAGAAAATTTTCTCCTCAATGCTTGGGGGACTAAAAATATCATGCTCATCAAAACCAGCTTCCCCAAGCTTAGAATTTTCCATATCATTAGCAACAATGGTGTTCAAAGTGTTCATACTAATATGTTCCATGGGTTTTTTAATTTCCGCATCAAACCATCCATGTCTTAACTCAGGAAAAAGAATAAAAAGCTCTATTTTAATTTCCATTATGCCAAACTAGTGTAAAACAAGAAACAAAAAGATGCAATTGCAGGATCTAAAGGAAATAGCTTCGAGTACTTACAACAGTGCCGGAAAATAGCTTAGTAGTCGAGATCCGGAGTGTGAGTACCTTTTACCTTTCCTCCCCGGCAACGGCGCCAGAAAATATGCTTGATGTCTACTCACGCTTCTTTTCCTGTAGACAGTGTTGGGCCTCCAAGAGCAGAGGTTTGTAGAACAGCAGCAAGTTTTCCCTTAAGTGGATCACCCAAGGTTTATAGAACTCAAGGAGGAAGAGGTCAAAGATATCCCTCTCAAGCAACCCTGCAACCACAAAGCAAGAAGTCTCTTGTGTCCCCAACACACCTAATACACTTGTCAGATGTATAGGTGCACTAGTTCGGCGAAGAGATAGTGAAATACAGGTGGTATGAATATATATGAGCAGTAGTAATGGCACCAGAAAATAGCTTGATGCTACAACTGGTGTGTGGTTGATGGTGGTAATATTGCAAGCAGTACAGATGCAGTAGAACAGTAAACAAGCGATTTCAGTATTTGGGAACAAGGCCTAGGGATCATACTTTCACTAGTGGACACTCTCAACATTGATCACATAACAGGATAAATAAATGCTATACTCTACACTCTCTTGTTGGATGATGAACACCACTAATTGTGTAGGATTACACGAACCCTCAATGCCGGAGTTAACAAGCTCCACAATATTCGATATTCATGTTTAAATAACCTTAGAGTGCATGATAGATTAATAGTGATACAAAACACATTGTAATCATAAAGGGATATAAATAAGCACTTCACTATGCTATTCATAACGAGTGAATAAGTATTCTGTGAAATATAGCCTAAGAGACCCACACGGTGCACACACTGTCACCTTTACACACGTGGGACAAGGAGTCTCCGGAGATCACATAAGTAAAATCCACTTGACTAGCATAATGACAACTAGATTACAAGCATCATCATATGAATCTCAATCATGTAAGGCAGCTCATGAGATTATTGTATTGAAGTACATAGGAGAGAGATTAACCACATAGCTACCAGTACAGCCCCTTAGCCTCGATGGAGAACTACTCCCTCCTCATGGGAGACAGCAGCGGTGATGAAGATGGCGGTGGAGATGGCAGCGGTGTCGATGGAGAAGCCTTCCAGGGGCACTTCCCCGTCCCGGCGGCGTGCCGGAACAAAGACTCTTGTCCCCCAGATCTTGGCTTCACGATGGTGGCGGCTCTGGAAGGTTTCTCGTACCGTGGCTTTTCCGTATCGATGTTTTAGGTCAGGGACCTTTATATAGGCGAAGAGGCGGAGTCGGAAGGTCGACGAGGCGACGACACAGTAGGGGGGCGCGGCCCCCCCTCTGGCCGCGCCGGGCACACGTGTGGGGCCCACAGGGCCCTCCTCTGGTGGCTCTCGGGTGTTCTAGAAGCTTCGTGGAATTATAAGATGCTGGGCGTTGATTTCGTCCAATTCCGAGAATATTTCCTTACTAGGATTTCTGAAACCAAAAACAGCAGAAAACAGGAACTGGCACTTCGGCATCTCGTTAATAGGTTAGTTCCGGAAAACGCATAAAATCATCATAAAGTGTGAACAAAACATGTAGGTAATGTCATAAAACAAGCATGGAACATAAGAAATTATCGATACGTCGGAGACGTATCACTCATAGATGTCCTTCAAAATATAGAGCTGCTCCATGCACCAAAAGCGAGGATCCTCAATATCTAACTCCCTTTCAACATCCTCATACCAGTTCTTCTGTCTGATGGTAGAATAAGAGACTGGATCCATGTCCTTGTAATTTGGCCTTGATGCTTTGCCTTTGCGCCTCATAGTGGCGGCCTTCCTAGGAGCGGACTGACCAAACTCATCACTGGACCGAGAACCACGAGGACGACGCCTCCCTGAACCTCCACCTGTGAATAGACATAGAATGATAGCATGTACGAGAGTGAGCTCATAAGTCATAAATTGATACAATAGTGTACTATATATGCATACTAGGAGTCGATAAAAGTTTAGACAAGGCAAATCGGTAAAGTTTGCATCAACAGGAACTCTCCAGGCCCGATAATCTGGTGTCCCCGAGGGGGCAGATAATCCGATCGGGTCTGATAATTCGGTGTTTGCGGGGGCCAGATAATTCGGCCCTGCGAATCTGAAGGCAACTCGATCAAATCCTAGTCTAGCACTAGATCGGCCTCATAGCATGTAAATGTAGTATACTACACACGATTTGGAACAACTAGACAACATCTCAACCAAGAAAATAGCACATATAAATCACAACATCTTGGGTTAGAGATTGTGAGTCATACTCTCATCCATTGGAGGAACCGCTTGGAGGAGATGAAAGCTAGGAAGGAGGAGAACACGATCGGGCCAGCAACTTCGAGAGGGGGCGGACGGGGAGCTCCGGCGAGGAGAGGACGCTCCGGTGGCTATGGAGAGGAGTAGGGGTGCGGGGGGGGGGGGGGGGGAAACTGGTTGTGGCAACCGTTCTCCCCGCGGCCTCGATCAAATCCCGCACATCCTGCCCAGGCCGGATAATCTAGCCCTATGTAGGGGGAGGATAATCCGGCCGGGCCGGATATTCCGGTGTCTAACTGGGCCGGATTATCCGGTGTTCTGAAAAAATTCCAGAACACTGGAAATCAGGCCTATCTTCGTTGGGTATTTGCATATTTCCATATATGATGTACTATGTTATCACACCATATATGAGATGCAAATTGACCAATAAGATGAGACAACCAACAACATCCGACCAAACACACCCACACTCTAAGTTTTTTTTTATCAAAACATGACTTAATCACAAGATGGAAATGGCTATAGATGAGTAGTGCTTGGGTTTAGAGGGATCAAACTGTTAATGGTACATGATCACTCAAGTTTGCAAGATATGAGCAAATAAGGCCAAACTAGAGTGATTTCCCATAAGAACATATAAATGTCAAATAAATTCCATTGAGATCCTAATAACATCAACTCTCCACAAAGGAGAGGGTGGTGGCCTAGGCCACCATGTATGAGTGTTATGGTATGGCACCGCGAAGATATATCTTGGGTCCAAAACTAATACTCGTCATTGAAGCTCACATATCAACACATGATATCAAGAGAATGATTTCTTACTATTGGCATTATGGGGGAGGGATAGCTCAATAATTTAAACCGCACTTCCCCTATTTCCATGCCCACATCTAAACCAAATAAAATTTTGAGAAGAATGTGTGTTTGCAAGATGGTCTAGCTATACTCCTCAAATCAATGATATTTAGCTCATTCCTCAAATAGCAAAACCTTGCTTCATCAAGAGGCTTTGTGAAAATATCGGCGAGCTGATCTTTGGTTGGAACATAGCATAGCTCAATATCACCACGGGAAACTTGATCCCTAATGAAATGATTCCGGATCTCAATATGCTCCGTTCTTGAATGTTGCACCGGATTATAGGCAATCTTGATGGCACTTTCATTGTCACATAAAAGAGGCACTTTGTCACAAGTGACACCGTATTCCTTTAAATTTTGCCTCATCCATAACAATTGAGTGCATCCACTTGCGGCGGCAACATATTCGGCTTCGGCGGTGGAGAGAGATATACAATTTTGCTTCTTAGAAGACCAACATACCAAAGATCTACCAAGAAATTGGCAAGCTCCGGAAGTTGATTTCCTATCATCCTTGTCTCCCGCCCAATCCGCATCGGTGTATCCTTTAAGATAAAAACTTGAGCCTTTAGGATACCAAAGACCATATCTTGGGGCATCAACCAAATATCGAAAGATTCTTTTGAGAGAAATCATGTGTCCCTCTTTAGGAGAAGCTTGATACCTTGCGCACACACCCACACTCAACACTATGTCCGGTCTAGATGCACAAAGGTAAAGCAAGGATCCAATCATGGAGCGATATACCTTTTGATCCACCTCTTTACCATTGGGATAAAATGCAAGATGACATTTGGTAACCATTCGAGTGGCTACACCCTTCATTTCCGTCATCTTGAACCTCTTAAGCATGTCTTGGAGATATTTTGCTTGATTGATGAAAGTCCATTCTCTCAATTGCTTGATCTCAAAACCAAGAAAGAACCTCATCTCTCTCATCTTAGACATCTCAAACCTATCGGTCATAAGCTTTGAAAATTCATCATTGAAAGTTTTGTTAGTAGAGCCAAATATAATATCATCAACATATAATTGGCAAACGAAAAGCTCCCCATTGACCCTCTTAGTAAAAAGAGTGGGATCGATTAGCCCAACATCAAACCCACGGTCTATCAACAATTCTTTAAGGTGCTCGTACCAAGCTCTAGGAGCTTGTTTGAGACCATAAAGTGCTTTATCAAGCTTATATACGTGGTTAGGAAAGTTGGGATCCTCAAACCTTGGGGGTTGCTTAACATAAACCTCTTCATGCAAAGGACCATTAAGAAATGCACTTTTCACATCCATTTGTTGTAACTTAAAATTATGATGTGATGCATATGCAAGAAGGATACAGATGGACTCAAGGCGAGCCACGGGAGCATAAGTTTCTCCAAAGTCAATTCCTTCAATTTGAGAGAAACCTTGAGCTACCAATCTCGCCTTGTTCCTCACAACAATTCCAAACTCATCTTGCTTGTTCTTGAATATCCATTTAGTGCATATACCATTGCGGCACTCCTTTGGCTTCTCTACTAAAGTCCATACTTTGTTGCGCTTGAAGTTGTTGAGTTCATCGTGCATAGCTTCCAACAAATCCGGATCTTCAAGAGCTTCAAATACATTCTTAGGTTCCACTAAGGAGATATAATCATGATGATTGCTAAAGTTAGCCAATTTCCTTCTTGTGGAAACTCTTCCTGTTACATCACTTAGGACCTTCTCATGAGTGTGTTCAAGAATTTCCAAGTTCCTATCTCTTCTTGCAAGACGACGGGCATCGATCTCCTCCTTGGTTCTTCTAGGCCTTGGAGGTATCACTTGATCAACTTGATTGTTTGGGTCCCTGTCTTGACCATCAATTTGAGCTTGCTCAATCTTGGGCAATGGGCGAACCTGACTGTCCTGGTCTAGAAGTAATTTCAATCAATATCGCCCTGTATCGGCATCTTCTGTTCTCGTTTCCTAATATCAAGTAATTAATAACTCATTTGCTCATTTCTTATTTGCTGGGCAGAGTTTGGAAACGATTCATCAAGACTGTCAGGGGTGAATGGAAACCGGAACTTACATTTCAAAGTCGCGTTGTAAGTAGTACTATAGCTATGTCCGCGAATCTCTTTGACTTTTTTGTTTCAATACCATGAATTGTCATGCTTGATTATTAGTTTGATCGAACTATTTTTTTCGTAAAGTGTTTGAAGAGGAAGCCGAAAATAACTTATGTGGGTACTACGTCTGCGAGTTTATTCACGAGATGGCCTATCACCGGGAGGCGGAAAAGGCTATACATGCCCTTCATCTATGAACAATATTTCACAATCTTATTTTATTACCATCAATTATGTTGAGTTTCATTCATATATATTGATCTCCTTTTTAAAAATTAGATGGAACGCATGCGAGACACTCTCCTAACGGTGGGTCGCGTATGAGCAATTCAAGAGGAATTGGCGGGTTAGGAAGGTCATAGCTCCAACTGGAGCATACCATCGGGAGTTAATATTTGATATTAGGGATAGAAACCAAGTCTCGGGAAACGCTAATGGCAAGGTACCGCCAAGGCAAGGTACCGATCAACAAGTCAACAACTGACGGTTGCTTTCGAGCAGCACTTCCATTCGAGGTAGAGATCGTAAAGAGGATCTACTTTATATTGTAATATGCATTAGGTGTACTGTATTTCATGACAATGTCTATATATTCATGACGATGTTTTGGTTCCTTGAATGATGTATGCATGCATGTTTGAATGAATAACATAAAAACCTGAAACTCTGCCGCGACAGAGAAACGGCCATTTTCTCTACCACGGCAGAGAGCCTTTAGTCCCGGTTCGTATTACAAACCGGGACTAAAGCTCCTCCACCCTGAGCCCCCTCGCCGCACCACGTGGAGGAGCCTTTAGTCCCGGTTTATATTTGAACCAGAACTAAAGGTGGAGGCCTTTAGTCCCGATTGAGTAGTCCCGGTTGCCCAACCAGGACTAAAGGCTCAAACAAACCGGGACTACAGGCCCTTTTTCCACTAGTGATTTGAGCAATGTAATAATGGACGAGTAGTTCCCTTGTACCCTTAGTTTTTCTTTCTTGTCAAACTCTATTCTTATTTAATGAAGCGAGTCAAGTCTTTTGCCTCCGCTTTAAAAAAAAATAGACCTTTTGTCCAAGGTTTGGTTATTTCCTCCACAAAAATGAAGTAACAGTAACATCACGCTCAGAAATATAACATTTGTAGTCTTAGTAACAAGGTGAAGAAACAAGCTATTTGAGATGATTGCTTTTAGAGTATGTTGTTTCTTTGTGCGATAGTTGGTGTTCTGTGCTCTCTCTTTCTGGTAACAATCGAAGGAACAAACGGCTGAATGATGTCTCAAGTGCAGGATGCGCCAACATGCATGCCCAGGCCCCTCTTGCGGAACAAGATGCTGATCTGTCGTTGAACAATCAGCTATGGTGAGGTCCAAAAGTGAAGAACGCCAACTTGGAATAATTACGACCAGACCAATGCTATGCATGCTTGGCACCCAAGGAACGCCTGCCGTCCGTGTCCGTCCGTTCTTCCGCTCTCACGTGCCTGGAGCCGCCAAGAAAAAGGTCGACGAATTTTCCAGACCACCTTGCAGGTCAAGGCACAGTTAAAAATAAACTGGGTTGTCGCTTGTCGTGGAGACGCTGCGCCCCAATCGAGCTGCCTGGGCGTGCGGCTACGCTGACCAGTCTGTAGAAAGGAACGCCCGTCCCTGTCCATCTCTTTACACTGACGACTCAAGGGGGGAAATCAAAATTGGTATTTACAAGTTTTTAAAAGTATGAAAAACAACCAGACATAGTCAATTATGTATCCTAAAAATATGCAAAATTGCAACGCAAAATATTCCTTGCATTATTGGCAACACAAAAATGACAAATCTAATAAAATTTGGAGATTTAAAAATATGCATACTCTTAGATCCACAATTTTTTCATTTTTGTGTAGCTCAATATACAAAGTATTTGAAATTGAAATTTTGCACATGGGGTACATCCAGATTTTTTTAGATTTTTTAAAACTCTTAAATATGGTTTTTGATAAGAAAAAAATAACAGGATCTCCACTCGTGAATTGTTCCATGAATACACCCCCATTAGTCCTTCTTTTTGAAGTATATACTCCATATTCGATAGTCATATCAGCTTACTATGGTCCACTCATTTCCCCATCGAGAACAATTGTTTATGAACCATAGAGAGCCCCATCTAGGTAAGCTAGCGCATGATGTGAGGAGATCACTTGACTTGTTGCACCAGTACCTGTAGTCGTTCCGAATCTTCCCATAATCACATCTCATAACAACATAATAATCCCGTAGCACTTAGACTTGTTGCACTGCGTTCGCTCATTCGTGTGCCTTTTTTCCACCGCAAACTTTCCCGGTCGCTTCCAGCTACCAAGCACCCAACAACTATACCTTGGCGTCAAAGCACTTAGGGAGGCCGTCAGAGTGCGTATAAATAGTTGCCTCCACCACTCCCCGGGGACAGGAACTACACGCGACCCACTGCGGCCGGGCTCGTACAGCACATCGGCAAAGCCAGCTGCCGGGAAATGGACGCGACAGAAGCAGCAGATAGTAGTGGAGAAGGAGTACGCCACGGCGGCGGCGAGGGAGGAAAAGATGGCCGGCCGGAGAAGGACGAGGCCAAGAAGAAGGTGCCGTTGCTCGGCATGTTCAGGTACGCCGACCGCATCGACGTGCTGCTGATGGTGGTCGGCACGCTGGGCGCGATGGGCAACGGCGTGGCGGAGCCACTCATGTCCGTGCTCTTTGGGAACGTCATCAACTCCTTTGGCGAGAGCAGCAGCAGCGACGTCCTCCGCCGTGTGACCAAGGTGTGCCACGGCTTACGGTGATCACCACTTCACTTGAACAGTAGTTAGCCGATTTAACAGCGAGTGTTCTTTCAATAGGTTGTGCTGAACTTCATATATCTGGGCATTGGGACAGCAGTTGCTTCGTTTCTTCGTAAGTGCAATTTCCATTCTGTTCCTAGAATGCATGCATGTTACCTGTCAATGGAACTTTAGATGTCAAGCAATAGTACACAGGAAAAGATAATTATACATTGGGTATATAACATATGTAAATAAACTGAACTGCAGAGGATAACTAACCAACTTATTTCTTAGTGTAAGTATCACATGGAAACCTTATCCTGAAAAATCCATGGGGAGAGCTGGTATTCTATAAACTTGTGAGACTTATCAAACTCAACTGCATTTCAAAGGCATGAAACAGTGATGCACGATCATATAGCGCTACGACACTCAAAAGCAGTTCTCACGATATTAATTCCACCTATATTCCATTGTTAGATTCCAATGTATGAGGTAAATACTTCCAGTTAAAGATTTTCATAGCTGAGCAATGCGGAACTAGGAAATGCAAAAAAAAAAAAAAAAAAAAAAATCTCACTTGAGTGATGAAAATGCAGATAGAATGATTAGAACAGAGCAATCATCATCAATTATCATGTATTTATCCCATGAGAAATGCCAATTGCATTCCCAATAATCGAATATGTTTCCTGCATGTTAGACCATGATCTGAGATGTGGATATGTAAACACTGAGTGTAGCGGAACTTTGGTTTCATTGATGCAATAAAATCGAAGGTTCATTGCTTTTTTTTCAGAGGTGTCTTGCTGGACGATGGCAGGAGAAAGGCAATCAGCCCGCATCCGTTCTTTTTACCTGCAATCAGTTCTGAGACAAGATATTGCATTCTTCGACACAGAAATGACAACTGGAGAAGCAGTTTCTAGAATGTCTAGCGATACGGTCATAGTTCAAGATGCTCTTGGTGAGAAGGTAATACTTTCTTTGGGATACCAAATAAATAAACATAATATCTTCATCACATTGCATGGCGTGAAATGAAAAGTGTCAGTGTTTTTTCTTTCAGAAAGTTATGGCGATTACATAAGTATATGTGTTCGTTAACTAAGTGTGTTCCATAAATTCAAGGCAGTCCACCAAGTGCTGCAGGTGTTGACATTCATGCTTTCTCCTTTACAGGCAGGGAAGCTTTTACAACTCGCATCCGCCTTCTTTGGTGGTTTTATCATAGCATTCACAAGAGGCTGGCTCCTGACTTTTGTCATGCTAACATCGTTACCACTAGTCGCGATCGCTGCTGCAGTGTCTGGACAGATGCTAACCCGAGTTTCTAACAAAAGACTAACATCGTATAGTGATGCTGCAGACACGGTTGAACAGACAATTGGATCTATACGAACAGTGAGTTAAAGTTATATCAGTTATTTGAAATAATATATTTTTCTCAGTTAATTCGAATTATATCAGTTATCAGTTATTCAATAAAAAGCAAAAAATAAGTTAGCAACTCTCATGTGAGCAGGTTGTGTCCTTCAACGGTGAGAAGAAAGCTATAGCAATGTACAATAATTTCATAAAAAAGGCTTACAAGACAGTTATTGAGGAAGGTCTTATCAACGGTTTTGGAATGGGCTCTGTCTTTTGCATCTTATTTAGCAGCTATGGCCTAGCCTTCTGGTATGGTGGAAAGCTAATCATTGACAAAGGTTATACCGGAGGGAAGATCATCACTGTTTTGTTTTCTGTAGTGACTGGGGTAACGTGAGTTTCTAAAAACTTTACATTACAAAGACCTTTGTTGATAATACAGTAGTCCCGTTCAGTGCATCTAACTCTCAGTATTTTGGTCTAAATGGATGGTTGGAATATAAAACATCAAATAATAGGATGTCAAATCTAGAGAACCTTTTTCTTACACATGCCATGTGAATACATATTTTTCTCTAAATATTTATAAGAAACTCTACGTCGTGACTTGATATTCCTTTCAAGGAGCCTATTTACTCATTTATCGTTTAATGGTAAATAATGCAATTGTCAATAATTGAGCTCAAGATTAGTATTTAAAAAATATATAAATACATGTAACTCAAGAGATTCAAAGTGCCTGCTTCCCTTTGAGGATAAAAGAAATCCAACAATAATCCTAAAAGAAAAAACATAAAAATATTACTTAAATAGAATTAAACTAGATTGATCCACTTGCTACTTTATCAGCTCATACAAGAAAAGAAACTCTCTTGCTAAGAACATCAACCCAGTTTACGATAGGAAGCACAATTGAACCAAGATGTAAATTGCAACTATGGCACCCTTAGAGCGGGGTCCCAATAATCCACATGAAGCTATTGTGGAAATTCTGAGCAAATAAGTGTCTCACCATAAGAAGATACAACAACTACTAGAAAGCTATAACATGAAGATATTGCCAAATAATTGAAAACTGTACTTCATGTCAAGAAATAGAAAATTTAACCATTGCATATTGTATAATAATGTCCTAAACGTGGCATTTTCCAAATGTTTGTAACAGTTCGTTAGGGAATGCAACACCATCAATTTCTGCAGTTGCAGAAGGTCAATCTGCAGCATACAGACTATTCGAAACAATTGAGAGAAAACCAGAGATAAATTCAGATGATACTAGTGGTATGGTTTTAGAAAATATCAAGGGGGATGTTGAGCTAAAGGATGTGTACTTTCGCTACCCTGCAAGGCCTGGGCAGTTAATATTAGATGGATTGTCATTACAAGTAGCCAGTGGAACAACAATGGCCATAGTTGGAGAGAGTGGAAGTGGTAAGTCAACAGTTATCAGCCTAGTTGAAAGATTCTATGATCCACAAGCTGGTGAAGTTTTGATAGATGGAATCAACATCAAGAATTTGAGTCTTGATTGGATAAGAGGGAAGATCGGTCTTGTTAGCCAAGAACCAGTGCTTTTTATGACCTCCATTAAAGAGAACATAATCTATGGTAAAGAAGATGCGACCCTTGAAGAGATCAAGAGAGCAGCCGAGCTTGCAAATGCAGCAAACTTCATTGACAAGCTACCAAATGTATACAAAATAAAATTGAATTCTCCGAATATTTTGTTGAAATTCAAACTAACACTATTTTCATTTCATACCAGGGCTATGATACATTGGTTGGCCAGCGTGGCACTCTGCTTTCTGGAGGACAAAAACAAAGAATTGCAATTGCGAGGGCTATCCTTAAAGATCCAAAAATTCTTTTGCTAGATGAAGCAACTAGTGCATTGGATGTGGAATCTGAGAGGATAGTTCAGGAGGCACTCAATAGGATAATGGTAGAAAGAACCACACTCGTCGTTGCTCATCGTTTGAGCACTGTAAGGAATGTGGACTGCATCACAGTTGTTCGTCAAGGGAAAATAGTTGAACAAGGTTAGAGTCTCTTGAATATGTATTACTTTTCCCATTCATTTTTTTTTCTGTTGTCATTCTATGACGATTCATTCACTCTACAAACATATCCTACATGTACAGGTCCTCATCATGAATTGGTGAAGGATCCCATTGGAGCTTACTCCCAGCTTATTAGGCTACAAGAAACTCGTGGTGATGAAAAGCGTAAAATACAAGATTCTGGAATGTCCAATTCCTTATCAAAAAGCACTAGTTTGTCAATCAGACGGTCAATGACTAAAGATTCATTTGGCAATAGCAACAGATACTCCTTCAAGAATCCGTTAGGATTGTCATTTGAGTTGCATGAGGATGAAATCACGGACAACCACAGGAAAGATGACCTTCTCGATGGGAAGTCCCTTAAGAAAGCACCAATTGGACGTCTTTTTAATCTTAACAAGCCAGAGGTGCCATTTCTTCTGCTCGGTTCTATAGCAGCATCGGTGCATGGAATCATTTTCCCATTATTTGGCATTATAATGTCCAGCATTTTAAAATCATTTTACGAGCCACCAGACAAGCTGCGAAAAGATTCTAGCTTTTGGGCACTGATATGTGTTGTTCTGGGGATTGCATCTTTGATTTCAATTCCAGCAGAATATTTTTTGTTTGGAATTGCTGGTGGTAAGCTTATAGAGCGTGTTCGTACTCTGTCATTTCAAAATATTGTGCGCCAAGAAGTTGCTTGGTTTGATAATCCCACAAATTCCAGGTATCATATGTTTTCACAATTATTTCATATTCTCGTATATGTGTATACAAATACTAACATTCTGCTTTATCACTTACAGCGGGGCACTTGGTACGCGGCTCTCAGTTGATGCATTAAATGTCCGGCGCTTAGTAGGAGATAACCTAGCTGTTATAGTGCAGTCTGCAGCTGCACTAATCACTGGCTTTGTCATAGCGTTTACAGCGGACTGGAGACTTGCACTGGTTATCACTTGTGTCATCCCTTTAGTGGGTGCACAGGGTTATGCTCAAGTGAAGTACTTGAAAGGGTTTAGCGAAGAAGCTAAGGTGAAGCATGAGAACTCCAAAATCTATTTCCTGATTGATTCAGGATGAACTATCCTAAGGATCCATGAATGTCTTATTCTCTTATCATGATAACGTGATCTTATTATTAAACAGGAGATGTATGAAGATGCAAGTCAAGTTGCAACTGATGCTGTTGGTAGTATCAGGACTGTAGCATCTTTCTGTGCGGAGAAAAGAGTGGTTACAACATATAACAAGAAATGTGAAGCTTTAAGGAAACAGGGAATTCGAAGTGGAATCGTTGGAGGGCTTGGTTTTGGTTTAACATTCTTGGTGTTGTATCTTACATATGCTCTATGTTTCTATGTCGGTGCTCAGTTTGTACGTCAGGGAAAAACTACCTTTGCAGATGTTTTCAGAGTAAGATTTCCTAGACCATTTGAATTTAAAAGTTGTGCATGGGTATCAGCTTCTAATAATAATAATCACGAATTCATTGTATGTTCTTCAGGTTTTCTTCGCTTTAGTTTTGGCAGCTGTTGGGGTTTCCCAGGCAAGTGCATTGGCATCTAATGCAACAAAGGCAAGGGATTCCGCCATTTCTATTTTCAGTATTCTAGATCGGAAATCCAAAATCGATACAATTAGCGATGAGGGTTTGATGTTGGAAAATGTCACCGGCGATATCGATTTCACCAATGTCAGTTTCAAGTACCCATCACGCCCTGATGTCCAAATATTCAGTGACTTCACGTTGCACATTCCTTCCAGAAAGGTATTATTTGCAACTTTTTGATGTCTTCTTTATTTTAATAGCACCCAATTGTTTTTCATTAGGACAATTAACTTAAACTGCCACCTCTTGGCATAAAGCCAAGAATACATACTTAAAACCGGGTGGTGTATCTAGTTTCAGTTATATCATCTAAGCAAACCTTCTGCTGCTTTATTTCACATGTGATCATTGACAAGCACTAAAATAGGTGTTGATGCAACCATTTCCTTCCTTTTCCTCAGACCATAGCACTCGTTGGGGAGAGCGGTAGTGGCAAGTCCACAATAATTGCTTTACTGGAGCGTTTCTATGATCCTGATTCTGGTAGAATCTCAATAGATGAAGTCGAAATCAAGAGCTTAAGAATAAGCTGGTTAAGGGATCAGATGGGGCTGGTAGGCCAGGAGCCAGTGCTTTTCAACGACACGATCCGTGCCAACATAACATATGGGAAACACGGAGAGGTGACAGAGGAAGAAGTCACAGCTGTGGCCAAGGCAGCCAATGCTCATGACTTCATATCAAGCTTGCCACAAGGATACGATACCCTGGTCGGCGAGAAAGGAGTGCAACTATCTGGTGGGCAGAAACAACGGGTAGCCATCGCAAGGGCCATCATAAAGGACCCTAAGATACTACTACTTGATGAGGCAACCAGTGCCCTGGATGCGGAATCGGAGCGCATCGTTCAAGATGCATTGGATCGGGTCATGGTCAGCAGGACGACCATAGTGGTGGCGCACCGCCTCTCCACAATTAAAGGGGCTGATATGATTGCAGTCCTCAAGGAAGGCAAGATTGCAGAAAAGGGAAAACATGAGGCCCTCATGCGAATCAAGGGTGGAGTCTATGCTTCGCTAGTAGAACTTCGCTCAAATTCTTAGTAGAGTTGTGTATCTTTTGAATACTTGTACATTTGTTCGTAGTACGACTAAATACAATTATCTTTATGATTTGAGAAGTGGATGCAAGAGCTGCCACTTTTTTTCCATGAAGATCTATGATTAGGATAATAGTAGGTAATGAGAGTAATCAAACTGGTTACACGAGAAGATTGGTCCTGGACCAATACCATTACTCATCTGTTTGGCTTTAAAATTTAAATACTAAACTGCGTCAATAATAAGATGTGATCGCACATGACATCTTGCGTGCGATCCATGCGCTTGAGGTTTGCCGTACTGACCGGATGGAGCTGCTCAATAATGCCACCATGATTTTGTTGCCCAAAAACCCAGCAGCCGTCCACCCGCGTGAGTTCAGACCCATCAGCCTTATCAATTTCTTCACGAAGCTTTTCATGAAGATCTTTGCTAACAGGTTGAGCCCAAGAATGGATGAATTAATCAGCCCCTGCCAAAACACTTTTATCAAGAGGCGTTCCATTCATGATAACTTCATATATGTCCAATGCCAGGCAAAACTCTTCAGACAGTCTAAAACCCCAGCAAAAATGCTAAAGCTTGATGCCGAGAAGGCCTTCGACACTGTCTCTTGGGAGTTCCTTCTTGAGGTCTTGGAAGTGAGAGGATTCAGTCAGCGCTACCGTGACCTGATTGCGGCTCTACTGGCAACAGCTACCACCAAGATCCTAGTCAATGGCAGCCTGACCAAGGCCATCCATCACTGCCGCGGCCTCTGCCAGGGAGACCCGCTGTGGCCGCTGTTATTTGACATCGTCATGGACTCTCTGGCTAAAATGATTGCAGCACCTGACCGCCATGGTACTTTGCAACAGATCGGGCGCCGCCCAATGCCACACAGAGTTTCCCTGTATGCCGACGATGTCGTGCTTTTTATCCGGCCTGAAGCTACTGAACTGTTGTTGATCAAAGCACTCCTTCAGGTCTTTGGCGATGCAACTGGGCTTTGTACCAACTTCCAGAAAAGTACAATCACTCCCATCCAATGCACGGGCATTGACATCGATGCCATGGCTGTAACTTTCGGTTGCCCGGTGGCCCAATTCCCCTGTCGCTACCTGGGTATGCCGTTATCTGACAAGAAACTTTGCAAGCGCGATCTGCAGCCCGCGCTAGACAAGCTGAGCGGCAAGGTGAAAGGCTGGATTCAGGGATCCTTCTCGATCGACACGAGGCTTACCTTGGTCAAGCATGTCCTGGCGGCCATGCCAATTTTCCAAATGCTGGCCATTGCTCCGCCGGTGTGGCTCACCAAGGCTATGGACAAGATTGGGCGCAGCTTCTTCTGGGCCAAGGACGAGGTCGCGCCAGGTGGGAAATGCCTTGTCAAATGGCGATCAGTATGCCACCCGACACTCTACGGTGGCCTAGGAATCCGTGATCTACAGGCCACGAGCATCGCGCTGAGAGCGCGCTGGCTGTGGCAGACTTGAACAATGCCATCCAAGCTGTGGCATGGCCTACCTCTCCCCATCGACGACAAGGTCAGAGCCCTATTCGCGGCCTCTGTTGTTTTTCACCTGGGCAACGGTGAGCGCCTTCGTTTTTGGACTGACCGCTGGCTGGGCGACAATTGTTTCAAGGACCTGGCACCAAATCTGTTCAATGTCTGTACCCGCAAGAAGTTGACGGTCGCTCAAGCCATGAAGGATCAACGTTGGTTGAGACACCTAAAGTGCGACATTCCGCAGCAGGCCGTGATCGAGCTGGTCACAGTTTGGGAGAAGCTGCAGGACGTGGTACTCACGCCGGGCACACAAGACTCCGTTACTTGGCGTTGGACCGCGGATGGTGCTTACACCGCCGCCTCAGCATATGACGCACAATTCATTGGCGCCACTGAAACAGCTTTCATTTCTTGCATCTAGGATAGTGACGCCCCTGGGCGATGCCGTATTTTCGCTTGGCTTGCTGTTCAAGGTCGGTGCCTAACGGCTGATATGCTAGCAAGGCGAGGCTGGCCTCACAACGACACCTGCACCCTTTGCACGGCTACTGAAGAATCTGCACATCATCTGCTGGGTTGCTGCCCCTTCACGATTCAGGTGTGGTGTAGAATCCTGCCTTTGGCCAATCTGCCGTCCTGCTTCCTTCAATCGCAGCATCAACCCCTGCTTGAATGGATCTCAAACACGCGAAGCATGCTACCCAAGAACAAGCACAGAGGTTGGATCGCTCTAACACAACTTGTCTGGTGGACCATCTGGAAGGAAAGAAACAAGCGTATTTTTCAGGCGCGTGAGGACTCAATGGCAAACATCATTGCAACAATTCTGGGTGAAGCAGATCAATGGTTGATTGCTGGACGCAGAAAAGTGTGCCAGCTTCTCCAAAGACCACGAGAACCTGACTAATCCATACTCTGTTGTTGAGTTTTTGTAGCTTAGCTTAGTGTTTTACTATTGTTTCTTTCTTGTCCTTAATTTTGTAACTTTTTCCTCTATTATCAATGAAAAGCAGCTCTGCACTGCCTTTTCAGTAAAAAAAAATAATAGTAGAAAATAAACCAAATTTCGAGCTCCAAGCCTCTAGTTCACGAAACCTTCAGGGTTCGGCTCTAACAATTTCGCATGCGGGATGAGCAATCTTCGTCCCCCATGCTTCAACGAACATCAAATTACTATGAGCACTTCTGCGGGAAAGGGGCAAAGGGCGACATCGGCTAGATATGCTAAACGCGCCTGCTGAAAGCAAAGGGCGACATCGGCTAAATCAAGGTGATTGCGAATTTCAGAACAGGGCTTACCTCTGGAGGCCTCTTCCTCGCTGGCGGCAACCGCGCCGCCGCCGTCGGCCGCGCCGTCTTCGCTGGTATCTTTATATCTCTCACTTTTTTTTCGAGAACTACCTTTTTTTTTCTTGCGAAGGCATCTCTTTTGTCTGTGCTACTGGACTGGGCTTGGCAGGGCTGGGCTGAAATGGACGGTACGCGCTTGATTCAGCTCTTCAGATGGCTGACGAACGGTACGCGCTTGCAGTTTCTTTGGAGCGGCGGCGAACCCATCTCCGGCGGCCTGCGGGTAGGATGACGAGAGCGTCGTAGCGGGGGATAATTCCCTGGCACAATCTCACTAGACGGAATAGAACTCATCAACTTGAAAGTGAGTTCGTTAAGAGACCAAATGGGACTGGCAACAGTGGGCGAACGCGGAAGCCCGGGGTGTCCGCCAGTTCCTCCCCTAGACTAGGTTTCCTTTCTTGGTCGAGTTGTAGTGCGGGGTGTTCGTCCTCTCTAGGATATGTACATATAACCTTTCTCTTTACCTATCAATGCATCGAAACGCAAATCTTTTGCGTTTTTCGCGAAAAGAATTTACATCGCTCGACTTGCAATGCAAGTGCCACATGAGTTTTTCATTTTTAGCTACAAGGGGAGAGGTGAACAATAAATATCGGCACATCTCCTTAAGACGCCTTTGAGTGTAGTTCGACCAGTGATGCGTAGACTCCATCCTTCATGCTCATGAGGGATTCATGCTTTCCCTTCTCAGCAACTGAACCATCTTTAATGACGGCTATCATATCTGCCCCTTTGATCGTGGACAGACGGTGTGCTACCACAATGGTGGTCCTGCTGACCATTACCTGGTCCAATGTATCTTGAACAATACGCTCTGATTCAGCGTCCAAGGCACTTGTTGCCTCGTCGAGTAGAAGTATTCTAGGGTCCTTCAAGATTGCCCTTGCAATAGCTACCCGTTGTTTCTGCCCTCCAGATAGTTGTGTTCCTCTCTCTCCAACGTTAGTGTTGTATCCCTGAGGCAAGCTTGATATGAACTCATGAGCGTTGGCTGCCTTGGCGACAGTGATAATCTCCTCTTCCGTAGCTTCTCTGCGTTTTCCGTATGCTATGTTTGGCACGGATTGTGTCGTTAAATAGCACTGGTTCTTGACTTACCAGTCCCATTTGGTCTCTTAACCAACTCAGTGTCAAGTTTTTGAGTTCTATTCCGTCTAGTGAGATTGTGCCAGAATCCGGATCATAGAATCGCTCAAGCAAAGCAATTACTGTGGACTTGCCACTGCCACTCTCTCCAACTAGTGCAAAAGTCTGCATATTAAATTAGTTTTAAACCTATCAGTACAGAGGAAAATATAAACACAAAGAAAATACATTGTTGTTTTACGTGCTTCCATTCTGCTGACATGGAATGTATTGAGGATCAATCTAATGTCTTCTATAGGGACCAAAAAACTGATAAGAAAAATCTTAGTACACAGTAAGATTATCGCCTTTATCGACCTTCTTTTTTTTGAGAAACACAGTACAAACGCAGACGCTCACATACACGCGCATACACTCACCCCTATGAACGCACACACGCACACCCCTACCCCTATGAGCACCTCCGGAAGACTGAGACGGCGGATTGGATCTTGAAATTGACGAAGTCACCACAGGCGCCTCGCTGTCGACGGGAACGTCGCCTCCCACTGAATGAATATTCCGCCTTTATGAGACACACAGATGTCAAACCTGGGGTTTGAACTCTGGTGGGCTGGGGGTACAACCACCCTCCTAACCACCCAACCTCAGGTTGGTTCTCAACCTTTATCGACCTTCTTGTTTCTAAGTTTATCTCGTTGTCTCTTTTTGTTCTTCTGTACATGGTGTTTAAACTTCGAACTTTGCAGACTGATAGATGAAATTTGTTTCCAGTATCTGGAATTTTTATGAAACTTATGTTAAGGGCTGGGCATTCTAATACTTGGAGTATACAAAAAACTTTATCTGTAGCACTTGATGTTTCTCCCGTCATTCATCTTGAAATAAAGAAGTTCAAGGTTGCTGATGGCCTCTTCCGAAACATACGGCACGGTATTACAATACAGCGTGCTCTAATCTTCATGCCCAGGCAGCAAACTAGGTACAGTAAGACTTTTCTCCCCTTTTTGCAATGAACAACTATTGAAATTTTAATATAATAATAAGGACGCAAGTCATGTTGAGTTAAATTTACCTTTCTGGAAGGAATACCCAAAGTAAAATCGCTGAATACTTGGACATCTGGGCGGGATGGGTACTTGAAGGTGACATGGTTGAGATGTATGTTGCCATCAGCTTTATCTAACTTTATGCCTTCATCACTAGTTGAGTTAATTTTGGACCTCATATCTATCAAAGCTAGTATGGATGTTGCGGATTCTCGAGCTTTTGTTGAATCTGATGCCATTGCACTTGTTTGGGAAATTCCAAAAGCTGTGAAAACCAAAGCAAAATAAACCTGCAAAATACCAGATCAATTTATCAAGTCATTCAATAAACCAAGCTCACATGTCAAATGTGTATAACGGTATATCTTACCCTGAAAACATCTTTAAAGGTTGATTTGCCCTCATGTACATATTGTGCACCAACGTAGAAACAAAGAGCATATGTCAGATACAACATTAGGCTGGAGAAACTGAAACCGAAGCCTCCAACCATTCCACTTCTAATTCCCTGTTTCATTGAATCTTGGCATTTTGGCTGTACACTGTAATTACTCTCTTCTCTGCGCACAGAAAGATGCTACAGTTCGAATGCTACCAATTGCTTCAGCCACAATTTGACTTGCATCTTCATACATCACCTGTAGAAATCAAAATCATTAGTTGGAAGAGTTTATTTTATAACGCATATTTCGAAGCACCAGATTATGTTTATGGTAAGCTTCAAATTATTTGACCTATTAAAAGGAAAATTGCACAATATCTGTAAAAGTCCACACTTTCCTTATTTAATTTAAAACAAAAGGCTAAGATGTTCAAAACAGGGTTTTCTATGATTTCACCTTAGCATCTTCACCGAACCCTTTCGAAAACTTCACTTGAATATAATTGCAAGTCTAGAAAAGGAATCACGCCTATGATGATCAGTGTAAGCTTCCAGTCAGAAACAGATGCTATGGTGAAGCCAGAAACAAGTGTTATTGTACATTGCACTAGTATGGCCACGTTATCTCCCTCAAGGCTTCGGATGTTCAATGCATCAACAGACACCCTTGCACCAAGTGCCACAGTCGGAAAAGTGGTGAAGCATCCCCCCCTTGTCATCCGGTCCAGATCCGCGTCGCGAGTGCTTGATTAATCTTTCGGTACACGCTCCGCATTGACCTTCTCCTGGTGAATCACTACCATGGAGTTCACCGAGAGATCCACCTTGGTTTGGACCTGATCCAACCAACTCGGCTCCAGGTCATCGAGCCTCGTCCTGATGTTCTTGATTCCCCACATTTTCTTCTGAAATGCTTGCAAAACATTGAGTTCCTTTATGATTCGAACGCCCACATCATTTACACTATGTGTTTGGTTTGGGAACTAGCCTTGAACGACACCGTCGACGGTACCTCTGAATTCCCCGAAGGCTAATTTCAGATTTACAGGCAATTGCTCAAAGTGCAATCAACAACCAACTAGTCGGTGTCACCGAGTGAATCTTGAGTATGTGGAGCACGATCGGATCGTCAAGGCTCTGATACCAAGTTGTTATGTACTTTCTGAGGATTTATCCACGGATTTAGGACTAGGGGCTTTCCTTGGAGAAGAAGAAGGTTACGTAATTAAAAACGAACGAGAGAGAAGAGCGAATTAATTCATTATTTTCTTGTTTGTCCTTTGCATTCCTAGATCTCGAAGCCTATAACGCATGCCCGACTCACGCGCTCACAACTGTCGCCACCCACACCTAACGCTTTGGCCAAGTCGCATTTCCTTGCTCGATGATGTCGGTCCATCACCCTTTGATTCCTGGCTCGCCTCCTTTCTGATGTGTTGCTTCTTCTTTAGCTTGCGCTTCTCAGCCACTGATGCACCTAGATTGACCACAGAGGCGCGACATAAGTGAATTTGTTCAAGATTAATTAGAGCATCCCCACTTGCCCCCTAGGGGCCCCCAAAGCCCATTTTCGATCGGCACATGTCGTTTTCCCGTCCGATACTCTCAGGCCAGACCCAACCCAAGGGGGGTATTCGGGGAGCTGAATGGAGCTGAAAAGCTCGTGGGCTAGCATTGGTCGGAGATGGTAGAGGGAAAAGCCCCCATTTTGCCCCTTTCACTGCCCACCTCCTCCAAATCGTCACCCCTCTCTGCCTCCACCATTTGTCGCTGTTAGAAAGGCCAGCCCGCCACCCATGCCACCATCACCCTACCTCGTCATCCAACATCCACCGTCTAGAGAGAGTCAATACTTCATGGTTCCCTTAATGGCCATATTGCCCGTGAGGTGTTCGGCGATTTTTATAGCCATAGACTCTGACGGTTAGGAGATGGTCGCTACTCTGCTGGTGGAAGAGGTCGATGCTGCTACCACTGACGATGACGAGCATATGAAGATCCTCTCTTTATGCTACGCATGTACACCCAGGATTTTAAGCCATGGCGTGGAGGTTCGAGGCCGGGGCGACACAATAGAAAGTTGAGGCATCGGCTAGAGGGCTAATGCATGACCCCCCCCCCCCGCACGGCGATGTGGTATTTCAACGTTGTTTGAGTATGAACCGGAAACTGTCTATGGAGATTGTGTTGGTCGTCCGGGAGTTCGCCACCTACTACGTTTGCAAGGAAGATTGTGTTAGCACGTGTAACATCCCAGGATTCTAGACAGTTGCGGGGTAGATTTAGGAAAGGGATGTGCATTTCATCATAAAATCTGGGAAATTTCCGCGCTTAATTGCATAAAACACCTAAGGGGGGTCAAGTTTCTCTCTCGACACCATCTAGGGTTTAAGGTTTCGAGAGTGCGATAAACTTTGACATGACCTCTTTTGATTTAGGGTTTTGCAAAGTAGTTGATCATCATTTGATTTTGATTTGAAACTTGAGTAATGGAATGAGTTTGAATTCAAATTCAAACTCAAACAATTCAAATGGAATAAGGCATTATATAATTCAAACAATAATATTATATCAATACAATTTAAAATAAAAGACAAGAGAAATAAATCAATATAAGCTCAATATAGAGAAACTTGAGCTTTATTGATAATCACACACATATACATTGTCAATTATATAATCCATTTCTATTACAACAATGTGTAACTAAATCAAATAAGAAAAAGAAGATTACAAGTAGCTAAACTAAAACCCTAGCTAATGTCCATGTGAACTTGATCAAGTTGATCATCTAGATCATCTTATTCATCCTTAACCTGCAGACAACAAAAACAGAAGCAAAAATTACACCAAGTGGCAATACCACTTCTGTTAGAAATAATAATCCAGGGTAGATAAACATCAAACAACCGAGCTGATCCAGAGAAGGGAGCAAGTCCCAACAGAAGCAACCACACAACTCACTAGGATGCATGCATGCTCAACACCACACAGCCACAGAGGCTAGTCATCACAGCCAAACCCTTTGTTGTCGACCAAGCAAAGCAATGCCCAGCCATATAAAAGGCAGAGTTCTAGGAAACCAACTGATCCATCAATAGTTCATCTCAAAACAGCATAGTTGTTCATCCTCAAGAACAAACCCTAGCCAAAGCCAGTAATAATGGGTAGCTAGAGAAGCTTGCAAGCAACAGCTAGCCAGGAGGAGAAGGGCAGGATCACCAGCAACATCACAAGCAGAAGCAAAACCTCTACATCAGCAACTTATCTAGGAGCTGGAGTGAGGTATACCAAAAAACATGACAAACAAATGGTTTTGTTCGTACTTGCACCAGCATGCACCAACACAAAGTCCCATAGGGTAAGAATACCCTGATTCATCATCATCATCTGGTCCTAGACCATGTGATGCTGGCAATAAGGGGGAGGCCAGAGATACAAAACCATATACAAACCATGGACATGCCCAGATAAGCCAAGACAGAGGCATAGCCAAGTGAATCCAATATGGATTCAATCCACTTCAAAGCCTACCCAAAATCACCTAGCAGCACTAGCCTAGCAAAACCATCAGAAAATATAGACATTAATTGTCTGTATTGTTTTGAACATCAAAAGCTACTGGTAAATCAAAGAATTGATCACCAATAAGCATAAGCCTGGCACAGTAAGCCTCACAACTGGTAGGAGAAACCATAACTAGCAGTGAATCACTGCTAGGGTCACAACAGCCACCAAATCATCCAAACCAACAAGCTATACACATTTATCATCACTCCAGGGAGTTCAAAATCAAGCTGGGGTACCAACAGTAGTTGGCTTCCATCCAAGCTTATGAAAATAACAAGGAAATCATCACTGCATAAGAAGTTCATTCCAAATATCTGACAGTAATGAAGCAAACCTTCTCAGATAAACACATCAATCAACAGCAAGCTTACATGGATGCTATACAAGCATCAGGTATATCACCACAACCCTCCAATATGCTTTTACCAGCATAAGCAACCACCAGTACATGGTGAGGACCTTCACAGACCAAGTAGTAACATAGGATAACAAGTAAAGCATATATATGAAGCCAGGAAGTAAAGTAGCTAGCATGTGATGATCATTGGATCATCTAGGGCATGCACACAGGCAGGAGCATCAGCAGCCACCAGTAATGGTGAGTGATGGGATTCGTAGCATAGAAAACAAAAAATTTCCTACCGCAAGAACGAAAACCAAGCCAAGATGCAATCTAGAAGATGGTAGCAACGAGAAGATCATGAGACTAACCCTCGAAGATTTCCAAAGCCTACGAGATTAGATCTCGTTGTTGCTGTAGTCGATCACTTGCCGCTTTCGAAAGCGCGTAGAAGATCTTGACGGTGCCACAGTCGGGCAGCACCTCCATACTTGGTCACACGTTCGGTGTTGACGACGACGTCCTTCTCCCCGTTCCAGCGGGCAGCGGAAGTAGCGTGGTGGCGGTGGTGGTGGAGAAATCCTGCAGGGCTTCGCCGTAGCCGTGCAAGAGGGAGGAGGAGGAAGGGGCGGCTAGGGTTTGGGGAGAGGGGGCAAGGGCTGCGACTTGTGCACCTCTTGGGGCTCCCCTTGCCCTCCTTTTATAGGTGGAAAAGGTCCTTGGGTCGTCCAAGACCTGCCCCCAAAGTTTGGGAGAGTTCCGGTAGGTTTACGTCGCACGAAACCTACCGGAACTAGGACTCTTTTGCCAAATCCGAATCTGCTTTAGGGGAAACTTCTTAACCCTTAAGGAAAACATGGATACACCTATTATGGAACCCGACGGACTTCCTTAGACAGCCCGGGTCGTCCCGGACACTTCCGGAACCTTCCACAACATTCCGGACTATTCCGGTCCTTCCAAAACCTTCTAGAAGCTCCGGTCAAAACACCGGACTTTTTCCGAACCCCGGAAAATGACTTCCCATATATGAATCTTATTCTCCGGACCATTTCGGACCTCCTCGTGATGTCCTGGATCCCATCCAAGACTCCGAACAAACATTCGAACTCCATTCCATATTCCATATCTACTTAAAACGACATCAAACCTTAAGTGTGTCACCCTACGGTTCGTGAACTATGCAGACATGGTCGAGACTCTTCTCCGACCAATAACCAATAGCGGGATCTGGAGATCCATAATGGCTCCCACATATTCAACGATAACTTAGTGATCGATTGAACCATTTACATACGATACCGATTCCTTTTGTCACGCGATATTCATATTTTACTTGTTCGAGGTTTGACCATCGGTATCTCTATACCTCGTTCAACCTCGTCTCCGACAAGTACTCTTTACTCGTACCGTGGTATGTCATCTCTTATGAACCATTCATATGCTTGCAAGCTAATTAGACGACATTCCACCGAGAGGGCCCAGAGTATATCTATCCGTCATCGGGATGGACAAAATCCCGCTCTTGATCCATATGCCTCAACTCATACTTTCCGAATACTTAATCCCACCTTTATAACCACCCATTTACGCAGTGGCGTTTGATGTAATCAAAGTACCCTTCCGGCATAAGTGATTTACATGATCTCATGGTCGAAGGACTAGGTAACTATGTATCGAAAGCTTGTAGCAAATGAACTTAATGACGTGATCTTATGCTACGCTTAATTGGGTGTGTCCATTACATCATTCATCAATGACATAACCTTGTTATTAATAACATCCAATATTCATGATCACGAAACCATGATCATCTATTAATCAACAAGCTAGTTATACAAGAGGCTTACTAGGGACTCCTTGTTGTTCACATAACACACATATATCAATGTTTTGGTTAATACAATTATAGCATGGTATGCAAACATTTATCATAAACACAAAGATATATTATAATAACCATTTTATTATTGCCTCTTGGGCATATCTCCAACAGTCTCCCACTTGCACTAGAGTCAATAATCTAGTTTACATTTGTAAAAATATAACACCTTGGCCTTCTGGTGCTTTATCATGTTTTGCTTACGGGAGAGGTTTTAGTCAGCGGATCTGACATGCTCAGAAACGTATGTATTTTGTAATTCATTTGCGTCTTCACGCATCACTCATTTTCCAAATGAGTCGGCATTAAATATGTTTGGTCTTCTGGTGGAACCTTAATTCCGCGGTGTGAAATATGTCACTAATATTGTCATACACAATATAGCTTCAAAGACACTATCGGAACTACACCAAGTTCTCAAAGAACTCCTCGAATTAAAACATCCTCAGTCACTGTCAAAACAATGACATACTCTGCCTTCATTTGTAGAATCCGTCACAATATTTAGAACTCATCTAAATCTAGCATAGACAACTTCTAGCTCATTGTGCTACCTTTTAAACAACACTTAGCCTTATTGAGATTGAAATTTTTATTTTTATATGTGACCAAACTAATATCGGTGCAACACCTTACAACGATTTGTTTGTCATTTCCCATACAAAACTAATATCCTTGGTTTTTCTAAAGCACTCAGGGATATTCTTTACTGTTTGATCAACGATCATCACATTAATCATTCTCGTACATGCTCATAACACTTTAGAGCACAGGATATCTGATTGTGTACATATTAATCGTGATCTGAAATCACTCATGTGTTTTTACTCATTGAGTGTCAGATACACTCAAGTCTTGTAAAACCTTCGCATGAAAAGAACACCTTCTTTAATATTTCTATATTGAACTACTTCAATATCCATTGTATGTACTTTGACTTAAACTTATTATGTGTTTCAATATATCTTCATAGATCTTGACACTAAATATGTTTCAATCCATATCCTTTCACTGAAGTTAATTCTCAATGAAACCTTTTATTCACATCAAGTATATAATTACATCACTTATAATCAACGATATGTCATCTACATAAAGTATTATAAATATGTCTCGAGCGCTCCCACTTAATTTCTTGCAAATTCAAGCATCTTCATCGTTTCTGATGAAATCAAAAACTCTTTGACTATTTCATCCGGTGAAGATTCCAACTCCGCGATACTTACTTCATCCAATTGAAGTTTGTATACCTATCTAGTATTCCACGGACTAGCAAAACTCTTGGTTGTATCTTGTATACACCTTTAATACACACTTCTGTTAAGTAATATATTTTGCCATCCTACTAGCATATCTCATAAAAGAAATATGCAGCGATCACTAGAATAATCCACATAGACTATAAGCATCGCTATGGAAGATCTAATCTTATCGCAGTCAACCTTTTGAACTTTGTCGTAAACAACTTTTCGACAGGTCGAGCTTCTTCAAGGATATTCTATCCAAGTCCATCAATTTTATAGATCCAAAAAAGTATTCATCTATCTTGGATTTCATGGCGCATAGCCATTTTAACGGAGTCAGGACCCATCATAACTTCTTTGTTTGTAGTTGGTTTATCATTGTTCAAAATCAATCCTTTGTCCACAAATCATTTATTTGATCACAAAGTAAACCATACCTACAAGGTTCAATAGGTACTTCGATCTCCATGGCTATAACATTTTGTAGACATGGGAGCCATGATCGTCGTGACCGCTTCCGGAACCAATTCCAATGATGCACTACTCTGATCATTTTGCTCAGGTTCATAAACCTTATCAAGTTCTATTGTCCTCCCACTCAAATACTTCGCTAAGAAACAATTTCTTGGAAATAAGTAAGAAACATCGACAAACACTTTTTTTTTTGTCTCCATAGTGGAAAGAATTCCCAATCAATTCTTTGGGATAACCAACAAAGACATTCATCCGATTTTGGTTGTAAACTCTTTAGACCAAAATTTAAAGAAATGACTATTAGGGTTTATACCCATGCCATAACTTGTATGGTGTCATTTCAAGAGATCATGATGATGCTCTATTTAGTGTAAAAGCGATAGTCTCTAAAGCATAATCCATAAAAATATAATGGCTTCATTTTATCTCATCATTAATCCAACAAGGTTTGGATACGTCTTTCGGATACATCATCATCACTATGATACTCCACGAAACGTGAGTTGTAGAACAATTTCATAACTCTCTTAGATGTTCGCTAAAACTCGTAGTTCAAATATTTCCACCATGATCCAATCATAGATATTTGATTTTTCTATTACGATGAATTCCACTTCATGCTAAAATTTATTTGAATCTATTCAAATGTTTCAAACTTCTTCCTTATCGAATATATCCACATATATATACTCAATTCATCGTTGGAAGTTTTCATGAAGTGGAAGAATCTCCCGCACACAACTATGCCTAGTGAACCACATACTGTTGGAGATATGCCCAAGAAGCAATAATAAATGGTTATTATATATCTTTGTGTTTGTGATAATGTTTACATACCATTCTATAATTGTATTAACCGAAACATTGATACATGTGTGTTATGTAAACAACAAGGAGTCCCTAGTAAGCCTCTTGTATAACTAGCTTGTTGATTAATAGATGATCATGGTTTCGTGATCATGAACATTGGATGTTATTAATAACAAGGTTATGTCATTAATGAATGATGTAATGGACACACCCAATTAAGCGTAGCATAAGATCACGTCATTAAGTTCATTTCCTATAAGCTTTCGATACATAGTTACCTAGTCCTTTCAACCATGAGATCATATAAATCACTTATGCCGGAAGGGTACTTTGATTACATCAAACGCCAATGTGTAAATGGGTGGTTATAAAGGTGGGATTGGGTATTCGGATAGTATGAGTTGAGGCATATGGATCAAAAGGGGGATTTGTCCATCCCGATGACGGATAGATATACTCTGGGCCCTCTCGGTGGAATGTCGTCTAATTAGCTTGCAACCATATGAATGGTTCATAAGAGACCACATACCACGGTACGAGTAAAGAGTACTTGTCAGGAGACGAGGTTGAACAAGGTATAGAGATACCGATGATCAAACCTCGGACAAGTAAAATATCGCGTGACAAAGGGAATCGGTATCATATGTAAATGGTTCAGTCGATCACTGAAGTCATCATTGAATATGTGGGAGCCATTATGGATCTCCAGATCCCGCTATTGGTTATTGGTCAGAGAGAGGTCTCAACCATGTCTGCATAGTTCGCGAACCGTAGGGTGACACACTTAAGGTTTGATGTCGTTTAAGTAGATATGGAATATGGAATGGAGTTAGAAGTTTTGTTCGGAGTCTCGGATGGGATCCAGGACATCACGAGGAGGTCCGGAATGGTCCGGAGAATAAGATTCATATATAGGAAGTCATATTCCAAGTTTGGAAATAATCTGGTGCATTTATGGTAGGTTCTAGAAGGTTCTAGAAAAGTCCGGAAGAAATCATCATGGAAAGAGGGACTCCACCTTGCATGACCGGCCAAACCCTAAGGGGAGGAGTCCCAGGTGGGCTCCACCATAGGTGGCCGGCCAACCCCCCCAAGGAAGGGGTGGGAGTCCCACCTTGAGTGGGATTCCCCCCTTGGGTAGGTTTTGTCCCTTTGGTAGGTTTTGGTTTCGGGTCTTATTCGAAGACTTGGATACCAACACTTGGGGATTTCCACCTATATAATGAGGAGGAGAGGGAGGGGGCAGCCCACTCTTGGCCGCACCACCTAGGGCACCCCATGGCCGGCGCCCTACCCCCTCTCTCTCCCCAAACCCTAGCGCCCTTCCTCCACATACTACTCCCGCAGCGCATAGGCGAAGCCTCCGCCGGAGTTCTCCACCACCACCGCCACCACGCCGTCGTGCCGCCGGGATTCCGAGGAGGATCTACTACTTCCGCTGCCCGCTGGAACGGGGAGAAGGACGTCGTCTTCATCAACACCGAACGTGTGACCGAGTACGGAGGTGCTGCCCGATTGTGGCACCGTCAAGATCTTCTACGCGCTTTTGAAAGCGGCAAGTGATCATCTTCTGCAACAACGAGATCTAATCTCGTAGGCTTTGGAAATCTTCAAGGGTTAGTCTCGTTCATCCCCTCGTTGCTACCATCTTCTAGATTGCATCTTGGCTTGGATTGCGTTCTCGCGGTAGGAATTTTTTTGTTTTCTATGCTACGAATCCCATCACATACATCATCATGCATGTTTCCACTAAGTTAGTTGCCCGTTCAACTCTTGGCCTATGAACGGTATTTCAGTTATTCTCTTTTAGAAAAGATTTGCAAGCGCCAAACGATTCAAAAATAAAATGACTCCAAAAATCCATTTGCATGGAGTTCCTTCATGCGTTCCTCTCTAACATGACCTAAATGGCGGTTCCACAAATAAGTGGAATTCAAATCATTTGCCTTATGGCATTTTAGCGTCAGTGTTATGTATGTGTGTTTCACCATTAAGATTTATAATAACTTATCCATCGTACATGGAGTAATGTCATAATTTGAACAACTCATTGTTTTCATTTGACCAGAGCAAAATAACAATTATTAAGTTCGTTATTATAAATTCTAAGGGCTAGGTAGTATGCCAACGACAAACATAATAACACTTTATTATGTTCCAGACGTGCATTATTACCATATTCCTTATCCGTCACTTAGGCCATCGTATTCTTGTATTGCGTTGTACTGTATGACATCTCATACCAACCAATCTGGTGCAAATACCCAAGAATTTCTTTATGTGACCAAACAAGGAATACATCCATAACATATATATCATTTATATACACCTGAGCTAGACTTTCTAGTCTTTTCTTTCTTTCTGCCAAAATATCTTTTGTAGTTTCTCTTTTAGTTTTCCTCATTCTCAGAAAACACTTCACCTTCAATAACTTCTAGGTCCATTGGTCAAAGACCAATAACTTTGAAGTTTTTACTTTGAAGTTTGATCATCATATGACAAGTGTTCTATATTTCACTATTAGTAACTTTGTAATATGATGAACAATTTCACTCATAATTTTATCCATTATATCATGATGACTTTCCGAGACCATGTCTGTACATGCTAGGCTCGTAAAGTTTAACCTCAGTATTCGCATGTGCAAATCTGACTTGCACCCGTTGTATGCACACGTAGAATCTATAACACCCGATCATCACGAGATGCTTCGAAACGACGAGTCTTAGCAACGGTGCATACTAAGGACGATCACTTCATAGATATGCGAATATCTTTAGTGTCCAACTTAGTTGGAGGATTGGGATGCCGGGCATCTTCAACCTTCGTACATTCCCATAAAAATTATGAGTTTATGTAGTCTCACTAGATTATATTCTATCATCTTGCAATAAGATCTTAGATATCACATATATCTCATACCTTGCTTATTTCTGAAAACAAAATCTCCAGTTCCTTACTTCTTCAAACAGTTTTGAACTTCAAGTTTCACGGAGACAAGATGATTCTAGGTACTAATTGAAACCATTGTTCTTTGAATCAGCAATGTGAGGTTTACTAAAAGTTTGCAATAGGACTTAAACATTTCTTGATTCTTTAACAATACGGTACCAATCCGTAAAGTTTCTTGTGAGACTTAATAGTATTTCTATCTCAATTACAAGACTAGCGCATGGTAGAAAACGGATGCCAATACTACAAAATGAATTCAAAATACTACTCAGACTATGTTTATGATAATTAGTTCATGTTTTAATCTAATTACTAATGAACTCCCACTTAATACAACATCCCTCATAGTTGTTAAGTGGTACACGATCCACATCCACTACACCAAAACCGATCATCGCGTGAGATGATGTAGTTTCAATGGTGAACATCAACATGTTGATCATATCATCCATATGACTCGTGTTCAACCTTTCGGTTTCCGTTGTCCCGAGGCCATGTCTGTACATGCTAGGCTCGTCAAGCAAACCCAAGTAATCCGCGTGTGCAAACATGGCTTACACCCGTTGTATGTGAACGTAGAGTCTATCACATCCGATCATCATGAGATGCTTCGAAACGACGAACTTTAGCAACGGTGCATACGAGGGGAGAACACTTTATTATCTTGATATTAATGTGAGGGATCATCTTATAATGCTACCGTCACGATCTAAGCAAAATAAGATGCATAAAAGGATTAACATCACATGCAATTCATATGTGATATGATATGGCCCTTTAGTCTTTGCGCCTTTGATCTTCATCTCCAAAGCACGGACATGATCTCCATCATCAACGGGCATGATCTCCATCATCGTCGGCGTAGCGTCAAGGTCCATGGCGCCGTCTTCATGGTTGTTCACCTCATGTAGCAACTATTACAACTACTTTGAAATAATACTACAACATGAAATATAAAGACAACCATAAGGCTCCTGTCGGTTGCCACAATACAATAATGATCATCTCATACATATTCATCATTAGATCATGGCCATATCACATCACCAAACCCTGCAAAAACAAGTTAGACGCCTCTAATTTGGTTTGCATATTTTACGTGGTTTAGAGTTTTCGAGTAGGGATTTCTATTTTCGTGCCCTCAGGTCCTTAGTTGTGCTCAGTTTTCCCCAGCTCCTTAGTTTTTCCTCAGTTTTCCCCAAGACCTTGTCTGAAACCCGCAGAAGGAGCTTGTTGTGGGTATACTTCATGGGTGTACCATCGACAGTGCCTAGATCCGGCAAGCCCGGGTGGCCCACAGATGGTGATGTGGCATGTGGCCCATCGGGCGGCCCAGTTGATGTTGATCTTGACGGATGAAGTCCGGCCCAGGAGAGGGGAGCCGGATCCGATCGATCTTAAGGAGGAACCCGGATCCATGAAGGCCCATTAAGGAACCCGGATCCGGTACGACGTAGATAGGAAGGCGGATCCTTGACGTGCTCGGCAAGGCATTGTACCGTAGTTAGGCAACCTGTATCGGGCTAGGACTCTCCATGTAAACCCTAGATCCGTGCGCCTTTATAAGCCGGATCCCGGGAGCCCTAGAGGCACAACCACAACTCATTGTAACATCGCGAAAGCGTCCAGATAATTCCAGACAAGCAGCAGTAGGCCCTGTCATCGTGCGGGTGTTCCGAGCCGGGTAAATCGCGTACCACCGTCCCGTGTGCACTCCGCCCTATGGCCCCTACTTCTTCTCCCCCTCGTGAGGATCCCTCCTCTGAGGTACCGTCGACTAGGCAACGACAGTTGGCGCCCACCGTGGGGCCTGCGGCGTCTGGAGGCCGGAACCGGGAGGGTTCCGCCATGGGAAGCTACGACGACACCATCGCTGTGGGGCGCGTCATTTACACCGGAAATCTGCCGTTCGTCCCTCCGGATGAGTGCTGGATTCCGGATAAGACAAACCCCGTCAAGCTCTCCATCGTCCCAGTTGGCGGCATACACATCTTCATCGGGGAAACCGTCGATTCCGACGGAAACCCACCGGTAGTAACGCAGACGCGACCGCCGCCGAGCTGGACGCAGCCGCGAAGATCCGATCCGAGATGCAGGAGCTTCCCAAGGAAGATTCCGCTTTGGATCTGGAAATTTCAAAACCCACCCAATCCGCCCCTGAGCAGGAAATAACGATGGAAGACCAATGCAGATCCGCCTGGGTCTCCCAGGTGTTAGAAAAGCAGAGGTGCCACTTCGTACACTTCTTGGCCCATACCACTGGAACCGCCCCTCAAGAAGTCGGAGCTGGTCCCGAGCAGGTCGAGGCACCGGAAAACAACGCTGTTCCGGATCAGGTCGAGCCTGTCGGAGAAAGCGGAACTCCGGCCGAAGAGTCGATTTTGGGGAACCTAAGCCCAATTTCTGGGGATACCTCCTCCATGGATACTGAAGAGTTCAACCGCAAGCTAGGGGAATACGGATACGGTGATCAGCCTGAAGTTGAATCCGCCCAGCCTAAGCAGGTACTTGCGACCTTGGCGGCGCTGGAACAACGTGAATCAGAAGATGCAAACACCCAATCCGACCCCCAGCCATCCCGTCAAGGATCTCCAATGTCGCGGGAACGACCGCATAAGGATCCCTCCTCCGAGGAACTCCTGTCACCTGAGGAGATGGTTGCACAAGCAGGCATGGATGCAATTTATCACTCGGATATTCTTAACAGACCCATCACTCCCGAAGACGTAGAAGCGCTAGAAGCCAAGAGACTGGAGATGCTGGCCACAGCCAAGAAGTTCGCCGACACCGCAGCTGCAATGCTTGATGAAAGGAAGCACGCCGCAGTTTTTGTGGAAGACTTCATCCAGCGCGAGCAGGAGGTTGACGAAGGATTGGCAAAGGTCAAGGAACTCCAGAAGCATTGGGAGGACAAGATCGTTGAAGCTCATCAGGAGGTCGAAAAAGTCCGGCGAGAGTTGATAGCTCCCCGTAAGATCACCTTCGCAACTCCGACTGAGCAGCAGCCATACGCCACTCCAAAGGACAATATGAAGAAGGCTGCGGAGATCTTGAAGAAAAAGGACGAGGAGATCGACATCGACTACGTCCGCATGCTCGTCGCTTCAGCAATGAGGCAGCAGAGCAAGGCAGACACTTCGCGCAAATTGGAATCTAACCCAGAGCATTGCGTCTCCACTGCGCAGAAGGACGCCTACGACAATCGCCATCGAGATGACGAATCGCGAACCGGATCCTCGGAACGCAGAAGGAAAATCAGAGAACACCCAAATCCAATCCCGGTACCATCAAAGACGCCTCCGTCAGATCCAAGAAAGGGAAAGGATGCAATGTACTCTGGTAGGGACAAGTACCGCAACCCCTCTCCTCCGCCTAACGGATACCCGTGTCCCCCTCGCCGCCGTAGTCCAGCCGGAAATACCAGGCCCCATGGCCCTGGCGGAATCAACATCCGCGACAACGTGCTGCCCTCAAGAAACAGGAACAGGGAGCGCACGCCGGAACCCCGCCGGAGCCAGAACAACGATCGTGAGCCCGAGCCTAGGAGGAGTCGGAACGAAGACCGCGACCCGGAACCTCGTCGAAGCCGGAACGGTCATGGCAGCCAGCGCCAAGGTGAAGGCAGCCAGAGAAGCCAGAGCCAGCATCGGGAGGGGCGAGGAGAATCTGATGGCGGAAGCAAAAAGTCGGATCGGCCCCCTCGCAGGTCTCCCTCACCACCACCTAGCGGTGGCGGCGGAGGTGGAGGCGGAGGCGGCGGCCGGAGATCTCGCTCGCGCTCACAATCTCCCCGCCACGGCTCGCGTGACGCACGGGAACGCCTCAACGAATACAGAACTGACTACATCGGTCCGAAGTGCTTCGGCAGGATGATTCGAGAGGAACCAAAGCCAAGGATGAACCTCAAGCTACCCGGAAACCTGAAACATTATGATGGCACCGAAAGGCCGGATACCTGGATAGAGGATTACTACAATGCAGTAACCTTCGCCGGAGGAGCCCCTAATATCGCCTGCCGCATGCTTCAGCTGTACCTTGTAGGTCCAGCCCGGATCTGGCTCAGCGACCTCGAGAAGAACTCCATCTTTTGCTGGTTTGACCTGAAGACTGCCTTCGAGAAACACTTCAGGGGCACCTACAAAAGACCTGCCACAGCAAGCGACTTACAAGCATGTATTCAGAAGAAGGGAGAATCCTCAAGACACTTCCTCACAAGATGGTTGGCATGCAGGAACGAGTGCGAAAATGTCGACCACACCACCGCTATGTACGCCTTTATTGGTGGACTGCAGAGAGGAGGATTGCTGAGGCATAAGCTCACTTGTTTGGCTAACGCAAATAAACTGACTTTGGATGACATGATCTCCATTGCCAGTGATCATACTGCCGCCGATGATGACGCAGGCGGAGATCTCGCAGCTACAGCAATCCCCCTACACCAACAAAAGAAGAACCGTGATAACGGTACCAGCAGCGGCCACAGGCGGAAGAACCCCCCTGATGACCAGAAGAGTAGCGGATCCGAGATGGTCGCCATGGCATTCCAACGCGGAGGTCCAAGAGGCGGAAGAGGACGCGGCCATGGAGGCGGAGCCGGCAGGGGCCAGCAGCATGGCACTGAGGTCACAGCTGCCGGATCCCGCGCCCCGCAAACCTACGGGGAAGTCCACTCACACTAACCGCAATTGCAAGTGGGTCAATGATCTAAAAAACGACCCGGAATCAGGATACAAGCGAGCCCGGAAGCACCGCCCACGCGGCAAAGGAGGCAAGGGCAAGAACAAGGATAAAGAGGAGGACAGTTCCGAGGCGATGGACGAGGATGATAACTCGCCGGATCCCAAGGCAGGGTCCGCAGGTAAATCCAACCCATTCGAGAAAAAGAGTGTGGGCGCGTACCACACCTTCCTCGGAACCCCAACAGTCCGCGCTACGAAGTCAGCTATCCGGATCCTGAACGCCACAGTTCCGGCTGTGCCGCAGTATGTCAGGTGGTCGGAAGTCCCGTGCACATTTGACAGGGAGGATCATCCTACCATTGTGCCAAAAGAGTGCTACGCCTTGGTTGTAAGTCCCCGCATAGACGGGTATGACTTCTCCAAGTGCCTCATGGATGGCGGAGCCAGCTTGAACATCATGTACCTGGAGACTCTAGAGCGGATGAACCTTACCAAGGAACAGCTCAAACACAAGCAACACCGAGTTTCATGGCGTAGTTCCGGGTAAAAGGCGAATTCCTCGGCAGCATCACACTTCCCGTGGCCTTCGGCGATGTTCACAATTTCCGCGAAGAGAAGATCACGTTTGAAGTTGTGCCCTTCAAGAGCTCCTACCACGTCATCTTCGGCAGGCCCACCTACCACAAGTTTCACGCAAGGGCGTGCTACATCTACAACAAGCTCAAGATTCCGGGTCCTAATGATATGATCACCGTATCCGGAGACTACAAAAAGGCTCATGAGTGCGAGTTGGGCGAAGCCGCCTTCGCAGAGTTTGTGATATCTGGAGAGGAGCTGAAAGGCTACAGAGCCGCGGTGGATCCGACTGAAATGCAGACCACCAAGAAGCAGATCTCCGAGCATAAAAACTCCTTCAAGGCCGCGATAGAGACCAAGAAAGTCAGCTTCAAGGAAGGAGACAATTCCAAACAGGTCTCAGTCGGAGCCAACATGGACCCCAAATAGGAAGACGCGCTCGTCGAGTTCCTCCGCGCTAACATGGATATCTTCGCGTGGCAGCCTTCTGACATATCCGGAGTACCAAGGGAACTCACCGAGCACTACCGCAACATAAACCCGGGGGCTAAACCGGTAAAGCAAGCTATGCGACGCTTTGGAGATAAGAAGCGCCGCGCCATAGGAATGGAATTAGCGAAGTTACTAGAGGCAGGTTTTGTAATAGAAGTTATCCACACTGATTGGGTCGCAAATCCCGTCCTTGTGCCCAAAAAGAATTTTGAAATACTAAGAATGTGCATCGATTACTCTGGCTTGAACAAACATTGCCCGAAAGATCCGTTTCCCCTGCCGCGCATTGACCAAGTCATTGATTCGACGGCAGGGCGGAACTTCTGTGTTTTCTTGATGCGTATTCCGGGTATCATCAGATCCGGATGAAAGAGTCCGACCAAAAGGCGACCTCGTTCATCACCCCATTTGGCACTTACTGCTATGTTACTATGCCTTTTGGCTTAAAAAATGCAGGTGCCACCTATCAGCGTACGATGCAGCGGTGCCTGAAGGACCAAATTGGCCGGAACGTGCACGCCTACGTCGACGACATCGCGGTCATGACTCGGAAAGGATCCCACTTGATCAGCGACCTTACAGAAACCTTTGAGAACCTCCGCCGGTACAAGATGATGTTGAACCCGCTGAAATGCGTCTTTGGCGTACCAGCTGGAAAACTCCTTGGCTTCATTGTCTCTAATAGGGGCATCGAAGTAAACCCGGAGAAAATCAAGGCAATCCTGTGCATCAAAAGGCCAAGTTGTCTCAAAGATGTGCAACGACTAACTGGTTGTGTCACAGCAATTAGCAGGTTCGTCAGCCGTCTTGGCGAGAGGGCGCTACCCCTGTACAAGCTATTGAAGAAAACAGACAAATTTGATGCAGGATGAGGCAGCAGACGCAGCACTTCAAGGGTTGAAGGAAATACTCACCTCCCCACCTATCCTAGCAGCTCCAGGAGAGTCAGAGCCTATGCTCCTTTACCTGGCAGCCACCAGCAGAGTCATCAGCCTCGTCATCGTCGTGGAGCGACAGGAAGAAGGTCATGAGTATGGAGTCCAAAGGCCAGTCTACTATATTAGCGAAGTCCTTACGGAGTCCAAACAACGCTACCCTCACTTTCAGAAGCTAGCCTATGGAGTATTCCTAGGTAGCAGGAAGCTAAGACACTACTTCCAGGAGCATCCAGTAACAGTTGTGAGCAAAGCTCCGCTGGCAACGATTCTCAACAACGCTAACGCAACAGGACGCACGGCAAAATGGGGCATTGAATTATCCGCCTTCGACATCAACTACAAAGCCAGGACCGCGGTCAAATCCCAGGTCTTGGCAGATTTCGTCGCAGATTGGACAGAAGCTCCGGATGTGAATTTGGAGCCGGAACCAGAGACATGGGTTATGCACTTCGATGGATCCAAGCAGCATCAAGGCTCAGGAGCCGGAGTCACCCTAAAGTCCCCTACCGGAGAAGAACTGCAGTACGTTCTGCAGATACACTTCGAAGCTACAAACAATATGGCGGAATACGAGGCTCTACTACACGGACTGCGCATTGCCAAGGAGATAGGGATCAAGCACATCATATGTTGCGGAGATTCAGACACGGTGGCACAGCAAGTAGCCGGAACTCGGAACGCCAGAAACTCCATCATGGCGGCTTACAGAGACGAAGTTGACGAGATCGCCAAATATTTCCTCGGATACGAAGTCAAGTACGTCAGGCGAGACGATAACACAGCGGCAGATATGCTATCCAAGCTCGGATCCGACAGGAAGCCAATTCCGCCTGGTATTTTCCTGGAGCATCTACGGATACCCTCGGTGAAGGGCGCTAACCCGGAAAACCCAGAGGTGGCAGTATCTCCGGCCAGAGAAGTGATGGCTATTCCGTGCTTACGAGTGGGGTCGTGTCATTTGTGGGGCCGCGTCGTGTGGGGCTGGTAGGAAGGAACCGCGTGGGACAGGACGAGACCATGTTTGTGTGGCCGTAGCGTGTGGGGCTGTAGCGTGTGGAGCCGTAGCGTGTGGAGCCGTAGTGTGTGGAGCCGTGTGGGTCCGGGACGTGGGCACGAGTGGTTTCTGTCTCTTTCGCCCAGATTAGCAGTTTTCAATGAACCTTTTTCCTCTCTCTCGCTCGATCTCATTCATATTTGATAGCCCAAATTGGTAGCAAATCTAGAGCAGCTTCTCCTTCGTTTTTTAACGACATTCATTTCTTTATGCCTTCGTTTTTACCCAATCGGGTAGGAAATCTAGGACACAAATCCGAGAAAAATATAGGATAAGCTGCATACGAGCAGCCAACATAGCATAGATAATTCACGACGGATCCAACGAGTAGTACCGATAGAATCCTACAACATAAGCTACATTTTACACGAATTTAAGCTACTCTACGTATAGAGCGAGTCACATACGAGAGTGCGGTAGGCATGTTCAACGCCTCCGGAGTTGCGCTGTGACTCGCCTGGAGGTTGCGCAGGTGAATCCCAAGTGCTTTGTGTTTGGCCATGAACGCATGCACGTTCACCGTCGTTCCAACTCTAGCGCCGCATCTGCCAATTGATTCAGCATGGTTCACCAGGCAGTTAAAGTCGGTGGCGCGGAGCTTCCTGTTGCTGAAGGGGCACTTGTAAATGCCTCGAGCAAAGGGGCCATCCTAATGGCCGGACTGCAGCCTCCTGAGGACGTGACGAGTCTTGGTGTGGAAGGACTCGTCGTCACTGTCGACGTCGCTGCTCTGCACCTGTCACGTAGCACCAAAGATCGTGCAAAAAACACGGAGTCAATTGCAACGATGATGGAACAGAGAGTGAACAAAGATCATGCATGATAATATGGGCTCGAAAAAAGAGGTAGCCTCGGTTACATTGGACACACTTATATCCAGGATTTGAGTCGGTAAACCAAAGATCATGAACAACAAATTTGAACACACCAATTGTTTATCGACTAAACCACTGAATCAATTTGTGCCCAAATATTCATCATCATCGGCACAAATCTTAAACAAAAGCAAATCACAAGCACTAATAACGCAAGATCTAACACAAAAGAATTGAACTAGGAACAGACGCACCCTAATAACGCTAGATCTAACACAAATGGATTGAACTAGAAACAGACGGACCCTAATAACGCTAGATCTAACACAAAAGGATTGAAATGGGATAAGAACAAGGGAGCAAAGGGTTACCTCCGGCTCGTCGTCGATGATGCTGGTATCGTAGGGGTTCTCCGGTGCGACGTACGACACTGGTTCGTACGGGTCCCAAGCAACGGGGGCCTGGACGGTGGCGGCGGCCGATGCGCCGGCGGCTGATGCGCCGGCTGCTACGTTGGAAGCAGCGACAGGGGCCTGGACGGGGGCAGCGGCCGATGCGCCGGCTGCTATGTTGGAAGCAGCGACAGGGGCCTAGACGGGGGCAGCGGCCGATGCGCCGGCGGCTGATGCGCCGACAATGGGCATCTCATTCTTCTCCATCGCCGGCGGTTTTCTTCGGGGTTTTTTCTTCGGTTGTGGAGAAGATGATGGGACAGGAGAGGCGGTTGTAGTGAGAACGTGCGTCGAGGGAGAGGAAAAGGGCTCTATAAAGACGAAGGTGGCGTGTACCGCAACACGCGTCCGCTATGCACGGCTGCAGCGTGCACCGTGACACGAGTCTAACCCTGGGACGTTTGGTGTACTCAGTTATAACCTTGGGCCTTATACAGAAATTTTATCTGTACTCAGTTTTCCCCTCGAGTACTTAGACTGGAAAGTGCAATATACTCAGTTTACCCTCAAGTAGCTAGTCAACAGAGAGTCAACAAAGGAGATTAACATATCTAACTGAGGCATTTCATGCGCAAAAAAATTCAAAAAAATAAAAACATAGTGGCACCTACTCATGGAGTCTTCCAACGCAACCTGCCACCAAGAAAACCTTAACAAATATATATAAATCAAGTTTTACCACAAATTGCCACTTCTCAGAATCACTAGTGTAGCTATGAAGATGCATGGTTTTCCACTCAAACCCCTTTGCAAAACATCTTCCCCAAAAACATAGTTTGTCTAAATGATGCCATAATTGTCACACTCATGTATATTTGAATTGCAAATAATTTGATGTAGCCCAATATGAATTATATTGTACAAAACACGCATTTTTCATTTTGTAATTCTTTTTATTTGAATCCCTTAGTCTATTTACTATTTATGTGCCCTTGGATTGTTAGTACTACTCAGTTTTGCCCTCAAGTTGTGTCACAAATGCTCTCAGAAGCCCAAACTTATCCTGATTGGTTGAGCCGTTGTCACACGAATCGACTCCACGAACGATTGATCAACTGATCTAACGGGCAGTATACCCCTCCCCGTCTCTTCGTGGCCACCCCTCTCTCTCTCTCTCTTCATGGCCACCCCTCTCTCTCTCTGTGTCGGTGGATGCATTATTGTCACCCCTCTAACAATTATCAACTATCTTTCGCTTTCCTTTTTCTTTTAGGGGATATAGTTTTGGCATATAGTTTTAGTAATTTGAAACGACCCAAAAGTGGTATAATTTTGGTATAAACATGAGGCATACATATTTGCGGATTTCGGTGAATGCATTATTGTCACCCCTCTAACAATTATCAACTATCTTTCGCTTTCCTTTTTCTTTTAGGGGATATAGTTTTGGCATATAGTTTCGGTAATTTGAAACGGCCCAAAAGTGGTATAATTTCGGTATAAACATGGTGCATACATATTTGCGGATTTCGGTGAATGCATTATTGTCACCCCTCTAACAATTATCAACTATCTTTCGCTTTCCTTTTTCTTTTAGGGGATATAGTTTTGGCATATAGTTTCGGTAATTTGAAACGGCCCAAAAGTGGTATAATTTCGGTATAAACATGAGGCATACATATTTGCGGATTTCGGTGAATGCATTATTGTCACCCCTCTAATGATTATCAACTATCTTTCGCTTTCCTTTTCTTTTAGGGGATATAGTTTTGGCATATAGTTTTGGTAATTTGAAATGGCCCAAAAGTGGTATAATTTTGGTATAAACATGAGGCATACATATTTGCGGATTTCGGTGAATGGATTATTGGGAGCCCTAGATTATTTGTCACCCCTCTAACAATTATTGGGAGCATTCCAATATAGTTGGTAATTTCGGTGAATGCACACACTAACTATGAAAACAACTACAAGTACATGTAACTGAATAATGAATTTGTAACAAGGTATCCCTTGTGACAACTTCTAGCGCCCAGTGAGCAATGATAAGAATCCGATCGCAATTATACAACATGAAAAAACAACCAGCCATCGATTAGCTTGCTTCTTCAACTCGATTAGCTGCCTTAACCGCTTGTTCATTTTCTTCAGTTCTCCCTTCACTTCCACCTGAGTCCTGCATTGGGAGCATTAGGCATAATCGGAACGGCTCCTCTCTCCGCCGCATTCTCTACAGCAAGTCCCCCCTCCCAAATTGCGCTCCCCAATAGCGTCAATTGATTCCTGCAATTGAAGCCTCTGAACGTACACATCGATCCACTCGAAATGCTTGCATTTCTTCAGGATCTGAAAACAACAACGGGAACCCTAAATCCCAAATTCGAGGGAATAGCAAGAAAATTGAGAGAAAACAGAGAAATTGGAGCGAGATCTAACCTTATCCCCCTCTCTATATGGCAAGCTCTCGCATGCAAGGAACTCACGTCCACGGTTGCCGTTCTCGTCCGTCTTACAGATCGACCGCTTCGCAGGCTCTGGCGTGGGCGGTTAGGGCATCTTATCAAAGGCACGGGTCCATACTGCGGCCATGAAGAACGGGAGGTCGAAGAGAAACTAGACATCACCCGCGTGCCGGAGAAGGGTTGCCGCTGGCGGAGAAGAAGAACAATGGGGCGCGGGGAAAGAAAGGGGAAGCAATGGCATGGGCATGGGCGCGGGGCTGGCTCGGGCTCCCATTTTGCAACGGTCACCTGGGTAAGCTGTGGGTCCGGCGCACTAACGTGGACAAGTTGTGGGTCCCACGATGATCTGGATAAGTGAAGACGTGTCCACTGCGGGGCACCAACAGTGGCCCCACTTGCCAGCACCAACCAACGTCAACTAAACGGGAATCCTCCGTCCGAGATCCTTCTGCGGGTTTCAGACAAGGTCTTGGGGAAAACTGAGGAAAAACTAAGGGGCTGGGGAAAACTGAGCACAACTAAGGAGCCAGGGGCACGAAAATAGAAATCCCTTTCGTGTAAGATCCAATCTACCTACGAACATGAACCACAACGGTGATACTAGTGTTGTCAATAGAAAGAGTAAATTGAAGCTTCACTATGGTGGGAGAGATAGACACCCGCAAAGCCACTTATGCAATACAAGTTGCATGTCGAACGTGGAGCAAGTCTGATGAACGCGGTCATGTAAAGTTAGCCCGAGCCGCTTCATCCCACCATGCCGCAAGATGCAAAGTACACGAACTAAAGACAACAAAGCATCAACTCCCACAAAACAATTGTGTTCTACTCGTGCAACCAATCTATGCATAGACACGGCTCTGATACCATTGATGGGATTCGTAGCATAGAAAACAAAAATTTCCTACCGCAAGAACGAAAACCAAGCCAAGATGCAATCTAGAAGATGGGAGCAACGAGAAGATCATGAGACTAACCCTCGAAGATTTCCAAAGCCTACGAGATTAGATCTCGTTGTTGCTCGTAGTCGATCACTTGCCGCTTTCGAAAGCGCGTAGAAGATCTTGACGGTGCCACGGTCGGGCAGCACCTCCGTACTCGGTCACACGTTCGGTATTGATGATGACATCCTTCTCCCCGTTCCAGCAGACAGCGGATGTAGTAGATCCTCCTCGGAGTCCCGCCAGCACGACGGCGTGGTGGCGGTGGTGGTGGAGATCTCCGTCAGGGCTTCGCCGTAGCCGTGCAAGAGGGAGGAGGAGGAGGAAGGGGCGGCTAGGGTTTGGGGAGAGGGGGCAAGGGCTGCGACTTGTGCACCTCTTGGGGCTCCCCTTGCCCTCCTTTTATAGGTGGAAAAGGTCCTTGGGTCATCCAAGACCTGCCCCCAAAGTTTGGGATAGTTCCGGTAGGTTTCATCGACCGAAACCTACCGAACTAGGACTCTTTTGCCAAATTCGAATCTGCTTTAGGGGAAACTTCTTAACCCTTAAGGAAAATATGGATACACCTATTATGGAACCCGACGGACTTCCTTAGACAGCCCGGGTCGTCCCGGACACTTCTGGAACCTTCTACAACATTCTGGACTATTCCGGTCCTTCCAAAACCTTCTAGAAGCTCCGGTCAAAACACCAGACTTTTTCCGAACCCCGGAAAATGACTTCCCATATATGAATCTTATTCTCCGGACCATTTCGGACCTCCTCGTGATGTCCTGGATCCCATCCGAGACTCCGAACAAACATTCGAACTCCATTCCATATTCCATATCTACTTAAAACGACATCAAACCTTAAGTGTGTCACCCTACGGTTCGTGAACTATGCAGACATGGTCGAGACTCTTCTTCGATCAATAACCAATAGCGGGATCTGGAGATCCATAATGGCTCCCACATATTCAACGATAACTTAGTGATCGATTGAACCATTTACATACGATACCGATTCCTTTTGTCACGCGATATTTTACTTGTCCGAGGTTTGATCATCGGTATCTCTATACCTCGTTCAACCTCGTCTCCGACAAGTACTCTTTACTCGTACCGTGGTATGTCATCTCTTATGAACCATTCATATGCTTGCAAGCTAATTAGACGACATTCCACCGAGAGGGCCCAGAGTATATCTATCCGTCATCGGGATGGACAAAATCCCGCTCTTGATCCATATGCCTCAACTCATACTTTCCGAATACTTAATCTCACCTTTATAACCACCCATTTACGCAGTGGCGTTTGATGTAATCAAAGTACCCTTCCGGCATAAGTGATTTACATGATCTCATGGTCGAAGGACTAGGTAACTATGTATCGAAAGCTTATAGCAAATGAACTTAATGACGTGATCTTATGCTACGCTTAATTGGGTGTGTCCATTACATCATTCATCAATGACATAACCTTGTTATTAATAACATCCAATATTCATGATCACGAAACCATGATCATCTATTAATCAACAAGCTAGTTATACAAGAGGCTTACTAGGGACTCCTTGTTGTTCACATAACACGCATGTATCAATGTTTCGGTTAATACAATTATAGCATGGTATGCAAACATTTATCATAAACACAAAGATATATTATAATAACCATTTTATTATTGCCTCTTGGGCATATCTCCAACAGTGAGAAACTGCATTCAATTGCAGCAGCAGTAACAGCTAGATAATATGAACATATAATTGTATCCGGAAGCACACAAGCAAGGAATAGATGCACCACGGCAGTAGGCAACCCAAGTAGAGCATACCAAATCCTAGCAAGAATTCCACAAGCACCACTGGCACTTGCTTAAGAAAGAACTTCTAGCAGTAGTAAGCCAGGGAAAACCTTACAGAGGTAAATGGTTGAGGAACCCAACAGTAGCAGCAACTAGAGCAAGGATAGCCAAGTATCTACACCATCAGTAGCAGCAGCAAGAGCAAGCAAGCTAGGCCATTACAGGACCAGAAGCACATTAGTAGCAACAACAGCAGCAAGAGCAAGCAAGCAAGCTAGGCCATTACAGGACCAGAAGCACAG